>NW_025243869.1:0-2855 GCF_018294505.1 Triticum aestivum
CTCTCTCTCTCTCTCTCTCTTGATTATCAATACAATGGTCTCTTGGAGATCCATATGATGTAAGTCTTTTTGCGTGTGTTTGTTGGGATCCGATGAACTTTGAGTTTATGATCAGATCTATGTTTTTATCCATGAAAGTTATTTGAGTCTTCTTGATCTCTTATATGCATGATTGCTTATAGTATTGTATTTCTTCTCCGATATTTGGGTTTTGTTTGGCCAACTTGATCTATTTATCTTGCAATAGGAAGAGGTGCTTTGTAGTGGGTTCGATCTTACGGTGCTTGCTCCCAGTGACACAAGGGGAACCGACACGTATGTATCGTTGCTACTAAGGATAATAAGATGAGATCTATATCTCCACAATAGATAAACGGATCTCGTCTACATCATGTCATCGTTCTTATTGCATTGCTCCGTTTTCTCATGAACTTAATACACTAGATGCATGCTGGATAGCGGTCGATGTGTGGAGTAATAGCAGTAGATACAGGCAGGAGTCGGTCTACTAATCTTGGACGTGATGCCTATATATGATCATTGCCTGGATATCGTCATGATTATTTGAAGTTCTATCAATTTCCCAACAGTAATTGTTTTCCCACCGTTTGCTATTTTTCTCGAGAGAAGCCACTAGTGAAACCTACGGCCCACGCGTCTCTTTTCATCATATTTGCCTTTGCGATCTATTTTCCCTCGCATTTATTTTCAGATCTATTAAACCAAAAATACAAAAATATCTTGCTGCAATTTATTTGTTCTGCGAGCTATTTATCACATCTACCACTTTTACCTCATGTTATTTGCCTATCTTGAGGCGCCATACCCGGAAGGGATTAACAACCCCTTTAACACGTCAGGTTGCAAGTATTTGTTATTTGTGTGTACGTGTTGTTTAGATGGTGTGAGGAGGTTCTCCTACTGGTTCGAAAACCTTGGTCTCATCACTGAGGGAAATACCTACCGTCGCTATACTTCATCATCCCTTCCTCTTTGGGGAAATACCAATGTAGTTCTAGCAGACATCAAAAGGGATTTCTGGCGACGTTGCCAGGGAGGATCTTCAACATCAACCAAGTTCCTAATCACAAATATCATCTCCTTGTAATTTACATTATTTTCCATTTGCCTCTCCTTTTCCTCTCCCCCACTTCACAAAAATTTGCCGTTTTATTCGCCCTCTTTTTCGTTCGCCATTTTCTTGTCAGATCTTTTATTTTCTTGAACTTGTCACCATGAGTGACTTTGGTATGGCAGAAACAGATGATGTCCTAACTCCTAAATGGACCGTACGGGTAATCTAGATGCCAAAACTTTTGTCTTTGGGCAAGGGAATTTTATGGGAAAAGAACATATCCAAGAATTTTTCAATTGTGTCGGAAAATTAAGTCTTGATGATATCCCCATACTTAAATGGACTAAATCTTATGCGGAAGCTATCTCGGCACTTGTTTTGAAGCTTGAAACTAGATTTATTCGTACTCATCCTACCTTGCAAATATTTTTCTATGAGTTGCCCGTTATAAAGGATCCAAAAGCTAAAATGTTAGCCACTCTTGTTTTGATGAATGAATTTGACTACATAATACGAGAAGCTAGGGAAATCTTTGATTTTTATGGCATGAATCGTGAAAAACCCATGATTGATGAAATTCTTTATAATAGTGATTATGCTTTGAGACATTTGTTTGGAGATAACCAAATCTTTGATGAGAATCTTAAAAAGCAAGTCCCCATTTTAGATATGATCCAACAAGTTTTTAGCGATGTTAATCAACACTATTCTTGGATCACTGCCGGAAATCAAAGGGGTTATGATAAAAAGCAACTTGATAGTGCTAAAGTTTCCATGGATAATGTGTTTTATGTTTTAATTACAAAGCCTCCGACACAAATACCTCCAAGGGAAGCAAGGATAAGAGTGACAAAACTTAGATCCTACGTGTTATGCCTAGCTAGGGGCGTAAAACGATAGCGCTTGTTGGGAGGCAGCCGAATGAATAAAATTTATTTTTGCTTTTTTATTTATTCTTGAGAGTTAGAAAAATTATGCTACTGTTATGATTGTGTTTTTCGTGTTTTAATTAGTGTTTGTACCAAGCAAGGCCTTTGGGAAGACTTGGGTGAAATTTTATTTGATCTTGATGAATAACAGAAACTTTTGCGCTCACGAGATTATTTGTCATTTTTAACAGAAGAGTGGTTTCAAGTTGATTCTTTTTGCAGAGGATTAATTGACAAATTCCTCGCATCCACCAATTTATTTCAGAATTTTTCGAATTACATAAGTATTCTAAATATTCAGATTGCTACAGACTTTTTTGTTTTTGTCAGATTATGTTTTCTTTGCGTTGTGTGCTTGTTTTGATGATTCTATCGTTTTCTTTGATGAGTTTTTGCCATAGAAAAGTTGGAATAAAGTAGAAATAATGCAAAAACAACATAAGAATAGGTTTTCTACAGTAATTATAGTAGTGGTTTTGTTTCTTATACTAACGGATCTCACGAAGGTTTTGTTTGAGTTTTGTGTGATTGAAGTTTTCAAGTTTAAGGTTATCTTTCGATGGATGAACGAATAAGGATAGGAAAAATGCTAAGCTTGGGGATGCCCGAGGCACCCCAAGATAATATTCAAGGAAGTAGCAAGCAACTAAGCTTGGGGATGCCCCCAAGTGGCATCCCCGCTTTCTTCTAACAACCATCGGTATTTTATTTGAAACTATATTTTTATTCGTCACATGATATGAGTTTTGCTTGGAGTGTCTTGTCTGATATGACTCCTTGATTGTTTTGCTTTGTGTTTTAAGTATTGATTCCTTTCTGGGCACACCCTTTTGAGAGAGCCAAAAATTATG
>NW_025243870.1:0-2855 GCF_018294505.1 Triticum aestivum
AAAAAAAAAGATGCCCACACAACAGACAACACAGGTCAGGAAAAAAAACGCAGCATGAATCTTACAGAAATATCCAATGGCCACAAATTCGACTGACCCAAAATTCATTTTTCAGCTGACTGAAAAGTAGCTAAATTGTTTAAGATTTGCCTTAAGTCAATTTTTGTAAAGTTTGATCAAATTTATACTAAAAATATCAACGTCTACAATACTATAAAGATCCACAATATGAATTGCATGATGCACCTAATGATATTGAATTGATATTGTGAATGTTGATATTCTCTCCTCCAGCCCTTAGGTCTCGCGTAGGGGAAATAAGGCAGGTCTTGTGCGGGGCCGTCACTCCAGTCATTTTCTTTTGCGGGAGTAGATCAATTCGATCAAAAACAGAGTGTCCCAAGGTCATTTTACCCTTGCTTCCAAGTGATGTTATTCTCGGTGTCGCCCTCAAGGTGAATGGCATGAGAATTACTCTGCCACTTTCGCATAAAAAGCTCAATTCGCCAACACAATCGGCTCATCCATGAGCTATGCCGTCTGGAAGGTTTTGGCACCTCCCAAAGTCAATTACTTGTCTTGCAATTCAAAATCGGATTTGGACTAAGGACAGACTCAAGAAGTGTGGATGGCCAAATTATGGGTTTTTCCCTCTATGTAAGCAAATCGAGGAATTGTCTGACCACCTCTTCTTCAAGTGTCGGTTCACCATGAGACTATGGGGCATGATGAAGGCTTGGCTCAACCTCAGACAACATTGACGCTTCTGTTGGATAGGTGAGCGTTCCATGAAGGATTGGTAGATCAATATGTCTGAGACAAATACGACAAACAGGAAGGCGGTGGCGTCCCTCACCGTGCTTACTTGCTGGACAATTTAGTGTGAGAGAAATGCTAGGGTGTTCTGTGGCAAATCCACACTAGCAACCATTATTCTATCCAACATAAAAAACAACGCTAAACTTTAGTTATCGCCATAGTTTAAAAAACCGACCGGACCGGTGGTCGAACCGGAAAAAACGGGAACCGGCGGCCTCAACGGTTTTTAAGCTAATAAGACCTTTCTGCAATCAGACCAGAGAAAACCGATCAAACCGGATGGTTTTTTGGAAAACCGATGAAAAACCAGATGAACCGAGAAAATATTTTAATAGAAATTTGGAGAAGTGAAATTTGATCCCAGGTCATGTGAGCAGTACTAGGGACCTGCCCCCGGCCCAATAACCAACTCAGCTATGCTATTTTGTTATCAACTACATGAAAATAATTTTATTTGACCATTGTTTCAAACTATAGTAGCACATATGTTACTCAATATGTATTATTTTATTGCTTAAAGAACCGACAATCGAATCGGTGAACCGGCGGTCCGACCGGTAAAAACCTGAACCGACAACCTTTCCGTTTCGATTTCTGGTTCATTTTTTAAACTATGGTTATCGCCAGCACAAAGCACTTGGGAAACATCATGTCCAGAGAGTAAAGGCTTTGTACACGAACTTCACTAACCTCTTTGACGAATTACAAGCTTGCGCGGTGGACGGTCGGCAACAAGCTAGTTATTAGGATTACTTTTCTGTGGCGTCCTTCTGATGCTATCTATAAATTATGTGGATTTTTTAGTTGTTGAAGCCGCTTAGCGGTGGCCCGGAGCACGGCGCCATTAATGCTCTCACTTCATGATTCAGGGCCTTGGCTCCTCGCTTGGTGGCGCAACTCCCCCGCCACCGACGGAGCCTGACTAGCTTCGTGGCTCCTTCCTTTGCCTTGTTTTCTACCCTCTTTGTTAAGATCGGATTCTGTACTCTGGTCTTGTGTGTGCGCGCTGGCACCTTGTTGGAGCTTCGATGTGCTTGCGGTCGTTTAGTTTATACATAGAGTGGGGCATATAGGTTTTTTAAATAATATTCTTTCGCTTTTGTAAAGCAACTCTAAGCTCATTCTTAATTAATTGATGGGCCAAATATTTTGCCTTCTGTTTTGAAAAAAAAAGTTTTACCCTTTCTGCAGCTGGCTGTAGACCGAACGCTGGTTTGTGCTACAAAAGATGAACATTTGGTGCCCGGTTGGAGTGTCATACTCATCATACATCAGAGCTGAGCATATACAAATTTCGTACAAGACAGTATGAGCGGAGCCCGAGGAGCCAAGCACGGCTTGCCTCGTTCCCATCCTTTGTAAAACAGCGGCCGTTGTGCATGTAAAAATAGAGGCCAACAAAGCGGGTCAGCGCCAGGACGCAGACGGAGGGTAAGGCTGCCTTGTTCCCTTCTTGTTGCGTGATCTGGGGCCCTACCCGGCTGGCTCCGTGTGACCTGATTGCAAACCCAAAGACAGGAAACAATATATGTAAAGTTGTAGTAATAAACTGTAAGAAGAAGTTGAAAACTGTGTAAAGCACAATAAGGTCAGGTTGAGAAAACCATCTAGGCATCTACTGTGATCATACGCCCTTGGGTACCAGTATCAGCGCATGAAAACAGAGCAGATATATATGCTATGCTAATTCAGCCCAAAGTCCAAACCATGTTGTCCAGATGAAGCTAACCCGGCAAGTGATGATGGATATGGATGTTTCTAGAATACATAGTGCAACCCATCTTGGGAGAGGCTCAGAAAATAAAACAGATACTGAGTGCGACAATTTTTTTGTTATGTTCAACTTAGTTTTGAAAGAAATTTATTCAGAGAAAATTCTAGCATAAATTACGCATACCCCCGGTGAAGACAGCTTCTGTTTTAAGATATCCATCAGGGCCCACGGACAGCTTCTCATGAGGTGCTTGAATCCATCGGTTTCCTTGACGACGTCGAGCACATCCTGCGACGACACAAATGCGAGGCAAGCACTTTTC
>NW_025243871.1:0-2854 GCF_018294505.1 Triticum aestivum
GTTTGCCAACCAGTTCACCGAAAGCCATCATGAAGCGAGAGTTTCGGAGACCAGAGGGAACACCATCAACAAGGACCCAGACTTCAGACAAGGAAGCAACAAGACATGCTCCATCATTAGCAGCTTGGACTGACACAACAACTTGGTTTAAAGGAAGGGTGAAACTGGAATAAGAGGCCATCATCCTCAGGCTTTCTTTGGTAGGGAATGTGACTGCAAATTCAGACTCAGACATTTGGTGGATCTTCCAATCCCACCCGTCAACCCCCCATTCTCTTAGCTCATCAGAAATGATTTGGGTCGGGACCGGGGCGGACATGACAAATATGACAACAACGTTGGAAAAGACAGGGGCAATGATAGGCATGCCAAGCTCCCCATCTAAAGAGAAGAAGGAGCAGCCGGGCAGGCCCAACCCGAACTGCTTGAAGGAAGGGAATCGAGACCGTTCAGAACAATTGACAGTAAGGTGCCCCTCCTCTCTGCAGATCAGGCAGAACGGAGGAAACTGCATGGAAATATGAACAGAAACACGGTGTCAGTCAAAGAAAACCACGAATTGACCATTCAGAAGGTGATAACACAACTGAACAAAAACATATCATGGAGCAAACTGGGTAAAAATAAATAGACTACAGTGTATGAGGTGAGCACCTGATTGATAATATAGAACACATGCCTTTGTTGCAGCCAAAGTTGAATCATCAACAGTGAAAAGCCATGTGGAAAACACGAGTTGTTTATCCAAATGCAAATGTGGCAATGGATTGGCTAATAAAACACAAGGACTTCTCTATTCATGTATCAAGACTCAAGTGTTGCATGAGAGAGACTGCTGCCGCTAATACAAACTAAGGTCTGAATCCCTGCATTTACGATTTATTCTGTGGACTCAGCAACCCATCACGGCGCCCCGAATTGTCTGTCTTTTGATGATAATGCTGTTAATTTTGTCTGTCTTTTGAGCCAAGGGCCTGGATTGCATACTCAATTCTCCACCCTGCAATAATCAGCCAGCCGTGAAGCACCTAGGGACAATCAGAACTGATACATATAGATACCTCTGCTTTTGCTCTGTTTTCTCAACTCTGAATACTTACCTGTATCTTCAGGTTTCAGGCATCAAGTTGATTTGGAGATAGACTAATGGCGGATGCTATCTATCCTCTCTCTTTTTTGGCAAGGAGAATACACGGTAGACTGTGATAGTAGATACTCACCCCATACGGCGCCGAATCGAAGGCATCAGGAATCATAGGTAGAAACAGACCAACACTTACAGATCAAGCCGTGATGACTCAATTGAACTCTAATCTCGTGGACGGGATGCTGCCGCAGTCTGTATATCTATATCAAGTAGATATACTGACAAGTACCACAGCAAATTATTTATGAGTTATCTTTGAGCAGGAAAAAACAACAAGTTCAGTCTTTTCTTTTGTTCTGCTGCAGGTTATTCAAACTCTGAAGAAAAGTAAACAAATGGAAAGAAACACATTCATTTAAGACTGTTAGCGCTCATTAATACAGTATAGATCAGACAATGAGTACATACCCTCTCAGAACAGTTGACTGAATATCATCTTATGCACCATCACAAAGTGTTAGTGCCACAACTAAAAATAAATGGCACAAACTGAGTACATACCACAAAATAGACTAAGACGTTATTGCATCTACCTTGTATACACAGTTATCCGGAAGCTTGGCAATGACTGAACAGAAAGGTCTATTCATTTGTGGTCATGACTCTGGACTCGCTAGGTGCACTGCATGCTTGTTAGTTTTGCGGCACATTGCAACTGTGCATGTAAGATGAAATCTACGCTACCGTTCCAAGAAGATACTCGGTCATATTCATTGGAGTCAATATGCAATGATAGACATGTGCTTCTTTCCAAATTATTTTCTTTAGTCAGAGTTTGAAAAATAATGAATGGAAATGAGGGCAAGCTGCACGCTGAATTTGATGTTCGAAATTAACTGATAGTAACACGGCATGGTACAGATAATGTTGGGACATAATAACTGATAGTAACATTTCTGGAATCCAAATTGAATAAGAAATCACAGCGTGCTAGTAACTAAAAAAAGTAAAAAAACTGGCACTTCCTCAAAACTCATTCATGTCTTCTCTACCATCAGTGCTCATAGGACATGTAGACGTTCCAGCAGCCACTGCATGGAGATATGAACAGAAACACAACGTCAGTCAAATTAACCAGACAAGTTCACAACTAAAACTAAAATAATGTATAGAAGGTATCAAGGTTAGTCCCGTAGCACATTATAAACAGCAAATATTCCCAACTAGCAAAACAGCATATCGTTACCATTCAGATTCTGATAACCACACAGCTGAGTAAAAGCATATCATGGAGGAAACTGGTTAAAAAAAAGGCTACGGGTGATATGAGGTATGCACCTTGTTGGTAATAGAAAAGACATGCCTTTGTTTCAGTGAAAAGATATGTGGAAAAGAGCAGTATCAGGATTCGAGGGTTGCATAAAAGAGACTGCTTCCGCTCAATCTGCATTCAGTATTTATTCTGTGGCGGACTGACTGCTCAGCAACCCATCAATGGGGGCGTATGGAAGCCTCTTTTTCTACTAGTGGGGCCCATGTAGGTGGCATGACAAGGTGGTGGGAAGTTTAGTCCCATACCGCTAGTGGAAGAAGAGTTGGAGTGGTTTATAAGGGATTCTCTCCCTCATGCTATTGGAGCTTGAGAAGAAAAGAAGCCCTCGCGCACTCCTCCTCCGCTCGCCTCGCCTGCCTCGCCTCGCCGCTTCTTTTTGCCGGTCAGTCCACGCCTACGTCGTTCCTCTGCTGCTGCTGCCACCGGCGACTCCA
>NW_025243872.1:0-2854 GCF_018294505.1 Triticum aestivum
CCAAACTGCGGACCCACGTCGAGGGTAGCTCACGGGAGTTCATGGTGTGGGCCGCGATGCCGCCCGACTCATGGATCCGGCTCTCGAGGTTCTTCGCCGATGAGCTGTCGCCGAGGGGGGCACTTGAGCTGTGGCTGCAGCACGTCGGGTGTTGTAGCCTGGCCACCAGTGCTGAGGTCGTGGTGGTGCCCCCTGGCGATGTCTTCATGACCCACGAATGGGGCGAGGTCGCTCGAGCCTGCCATGCAGAGGGGGCCCTCCTGATCCACTTTGAGTACGACGGCACCTCCACCCTGTTCTTCAAGGTCTTCGATGAGGAGGGCCTATGGCTGGTGTGCTGCCCCGAAGGAAGCAGCTCGTGGGACACGGACATGGGTGCTGGACCTGCTTCCGTCGTCGTCAGCACCTCCTTCGGCAGCAGCAACGACCCTTGGGAGTCCAGCGATTCTCCTGAGCCCAGTGAATCTCCGTAGTCTGGTGACGACAGCTATGTGCCGCCAAGCTCCCGCCGCGGCAAGAGCGCGGCAGCGGCTGCCGCTCGGCGTTGTCGGTGATGCGTGCTGGCCTAGTAGGAGACTTTCTTCTTTTCCTTCCCTGCACGGAATTAGGACTAGCCCCGCGGGGTATGTAAGATCGAAATGTTTTTATTCCAGCATCGTTCCTTTGGTTTTCATGATGAAATCGCGTATCCAAATCTAGCATGATTCCCCCTTTCTTCCCCTTAGGTAGCGTAGCGCTCTATGCCGGCGGGACCCAGTCCCCAGATAGGTTTCAGCCACCGCTAGTATGCCAGGTCGTGATGCCTTGGTCAAGGCAAGGATGTGAGCGGCCCGAGGTCCGGTGAGAGCTCATGAGGCGCGATGCTCACAAGGTCCCCCTTGGCGTGCAAGCAGTTGCCCAAGAAACGGAAAGGGGAGTGAAACTTCCGGAGTGGGACTTTGAGACTTGGGTGAGCGGGTTGCGAGACTTATATCATGGCGCGTGCGACTTATATTTTAGCAGACTCATTGTGATTCCCTTGGGTGGTGCCCATTCATGCTTCGGTGGTAGCATCACTAGGCAGGGCCCGCGACACTCATCCCCTTTCCTCTCTTGCCTAGGTGATCTAAATCCTCGGGTCCCGGCCCTTGAGCAGGCTAGGGGGTTAGGGCTAGAGAGCTAGTAGGGGCTCCTAAGGGGCAATGCTGAGGGCCCCCCCTTAAACGTGCAAGTGACTCGCGGGTTAAGGTGGTGACTGTCGGGGCCTCCCCGTAGATAGTCCTCAGGTGAACCTGCATGTTAACTCACAGAAGAGATTGCAATTCCCCATGGTGCTGACTGCCTGTCCTTGTACCTTTCATAGGAACACGAAGGCACCGAGGACCTCGTGAGGTGGCGTGCGTGAGGCAGGCCATGAGCCAGAGCTTGGGCCTTGGGTTTACCAGCATTGCAGGGATGGACCCGAGCACAAGCGTCGTGCCAGCGTGAGTAGCCCCCGTTGCGGGATGGGCAAAGGACAAGCCGGCAACATAGGGGGACCGTGAGGAAGATAGGATTCGAAGCAAGCAGGTGATGATCATAGATAAGCACATGAGAGATGGTTAGGCAATTCCGATGAATGCAAAGGATACATGTCGCAGGGACGGACCCATGCGACTTCGGGATAATGCAACCTGAGGGGCGCCCCCAGACTAAACGAACTAAAAGATGTCACTTGGCACCGTTGTTGAAGAGATGTTGGGGCAGTAGAAGTCGCGCTGCTAAAGTCGTTCCTCATGGGCCGCCCTGGCCCTGAGCCTCAGGAGGCTCCGGGGGCCTAGGGGGCTCCTGAAGATGCATCTCCATATCTGCCACGGTCTCCTAGTGCCTAGCCTTTCGAGCCGCTAGGCCATCCCGCTTGTGGTGCTGAAAGGTGACAGCCGCACTCACAGGCCGAAGGTCATGCGAACGTAGCTGTGAGGGGCACCCTTGCATTGGCCGACACGGGACGACCATAAGAGCTGTCGAGACGCAGCCCTGTTGAGTCCTGGGATGTTCATGTAGACACGGAACTCCTTACCCTCTTTGGGGCAAGGAGACGCACCCGGCGGTAGGCAGCGATCTCCCTACAGAACCCTTCCCTCCTGGATCTCCTTGACTGCCTTGCTGATGAACTCCTGAACACCTGGCGCCTCACGACCTGTGCCTTCTCCTGGGAAGCGTGTGCTGAAGCATGCCTCCACATGGTGCCCGAGTGCCTCCCTCATGACGTTGGATAGGTCTGAGGCCCTCCAGAGCAGAGCCCCCGAGCCCAGCCTGAGAGGAGCGATGGGCACGCCTTCCTATGCAATAGGCCAAGGCGCCCCGTCCAGGGACGCGAGGCTCAGCGAGGCGCTGTCGGCCGATGCCTCCTCATGAGACCCCTGGCCCAGCTGCAGCTTCCCCGCCTTGGGGGCAACCTCAGGAGGGAGGACGTCGCCCTCGTCTTCAGTGTGCTCGACTGCTGCATCTTGGTAGGCATGCTCGAGAGAGCACACCACGTCCTTTTTCTCGTAGGCGACCGTGATGATGTCGCTGCTTAATACGTCTCCAACGTATCTACTTTTCCTAATGCTTTTCCTCTTGTTTTGGACTCTAATTTGCATGATTTGAATGAAACTAACCCTGGTCTGACGTTGTTTTCAGCAGAACTACCATGGTGTTGTTTTTGTGCGGAACTAAAAGTTCTTGGAATGGAACGAAACTTTGTGAGGATTTTTAATACAATAAAACAGAATTTCTAGAGCGAGGATGGACCTGAGAGGGGCACCTGGGTGGGCACAACCCACTAGGGTGCGCCCAGGTGGGTGCTGCCCACCTGGTGGCCCTGCTGACCTCCAAACCGACTCTATAAAAT
>NW_025243873.1:0-2854 GCF_018294505.1 Triticum aestivum
CCAAACTGCGGACCCACGTCGAGGGTAGCTCACGGGAGTTCATGGTGTGGGCCGCGATGCCGCCCGACTCATGGATCCGGCTCTCGAGGTTCTTCGCCGATGAGCTGTCGCCGAGGGGGGCACTTGAGCTGTGGCTGCAGCACGTCGGGTGTTGTAGCCTGGCCACCAGTGCTGAGGTCGTGGTGGTGCCCCCTGGCGATGTCTTCATGACCCACGAATGGGGCGAGGTCGCTCGAGCCTGCCATGCAGAGGGGGCCCTCCTGATCCACTTTGAGTACGACGGCACCTCCACCCTGTTCTTCAAGGTCTTCGATGAGGAGGGCCTATGGCTGGTGTGCTGCCCCGAAGGAAGCAGCTCGTGGGACACGGACATGGGTGCTGGACCTGCTTCCGTCGTCGTCAGCACCTCCTTCGGCAGCAGCAACGACCCTTGGGAGTCCAGCGATTCTCCTGAGCCCAGTGAATCTCCGTAGTCTGGTGACGACAGCTATGTGCCGCCAAGCTCCCGCCGCGGCAAGAGCGCGGCAGCGGCTGCCGCTCGGCGTTGTCGGTGATGCGTGCTGGCCTAGTAGGAGACTTTCTTCTTTTCCTTCCCTGCACGGAATTAGGACTAGCCCCGCGGGGTATGTAAGATCGAAATGTTTTTATTCCAGCATCGTTCCTTTGGTTTTCATGATGAAATCGCGTATCCAAATCTAGCATGATTCCCCCTTTCTTCCCCTTAGGTAGCGTAGCGCTCTATGCCGGCGGGACCCAGTCCCCAGATAGGTTTCAGCCACCGCTAGTATGCCAGGTCGTGATGCCTTGGTCAAGGCAAGGATGTGAGCGGCCCGAGGTCCGGTGAGAGCTCATGAGGCGCGATGCTCACAAGGTCCCCCTTGGCGTGCAAGCAGTTGCCCAAGAAACGGAAAGGGGAGTGAAACTTCCGGAGTGGGACTTTGAGACTTGGGTGAGCGGGTTGCGAGACTTATATCATGGCGCGTGCGACTTATATTTTAGCAGACTCATTGTGATTCCCTTGGGTGGTGCCCATTCATGCTTCGGTGGTAGCATCACTAGGCAGGGCCCGCGACACTCATCCCCTTTCCTCTCTTGCCTAGGTGATCTAAATCCTCGGGTCCCGGCCCTTGAGCAGGCTAGGGGGTTAGGGCTAGAGAGCTAGTAGGGGCTCCTAAGGGGCAATGCTGAGGGCCCCCCCTTAAACGTGCAAGTGACTCGCGGGTTAAGGTGGTGACTGTCGGGGCCTCCCCGTAGATAGTCCTCAGGTGAACCTGCATGTTAACTCACAGAAGAGATTGCAATTCCCCATGGTGCTGACTGCCTGTCCTTGTACCTTTCATAGGAACACGAAGGCACCGAGGACCTCGTGAGGTGGCGTGCGTGAGGCAGGCCATGAGCCAGAGCTTGGGCCTTGGGTTTACCAGCATTGCAGGGATGGACCCGAGCACAAGCGTCGTGCCAGCGTGAGTAGCCCCCGTTGCGGGATGGGCAAAGGACAAGCCGGCAACATAGGGGGACCGTGAGGAAGATAGGATTCGAAGCAAGCAGGTGATGATCATAGATAAGCACATGAGAGATGGTTAGGCAATTCCGATGAATGCAAAGGATACATGTCGCAGGGACGGACCCATGCGACTTCGGGATAATGCAACCTGAGGGGCGCCCCCAGACTAAACGAACTAAAAGATGTCACTTGGCACCGTTGTTGAAGAGATGTTGGGGCAGTAGAAGTCGCGCTGCTAAAGTCGTTCCTCATGGGCCGCCCTGGCCCTGAGCCTCAGGAGGCTCCGGGGGCCTAGGGGGCTCCTGAAGATGCATCTCCATATCTGCCACGGTCGCCTAGTGCCTAGCCTTTCGAGCCGCTAGGCCATCCCGCTTGTGGTGCTGAAAGGTGACAGCCGCACTCACAGGCCGAAGGTCAGGCGAACGTAGCTGTGAGGGGCACCCTTGCATTGGCCGACACGGGACGACCATAAGAGCTGTCGAGACGCAGCCCTGTTGAGTCCTGGGATGTTCATGTAGACACGGAACTCCTTACCCTCTTTGGGGCAAGGAGACGCACCCGGCGGTAGGCAGCGATCTCCCTACAGAACCCTTCCCTCCTGGATCTCCTTGACTGCCTTGCTGATGAACTCCTGAACACCTGGCGCCTCACGACCTGTGCCTTCTCCTGGGAAGCGTGTGCTGAAGCATGCCTCCACATGGTGCCCGAGTGCCTCCCTCATGACGTTGGATAGGTCTGAGGCCCTCCAGAGCAGAGCCCCCGAGCCCAGCCTGAGAGGAGCGATGGGCACGCCTTCCTATGCAATAGGCCAAGGCGCCCCGTCCAGGGACGCGAGGCTCAGCGAGGCGCTGTCGGCCGATGCCTCCTCATGAGACCCCTGGCCCAGCTGCAGCTTCCCCGCCTTGGGGGCAACCTCAGGAGGGAGGACGTCGCCCTCGTCTTCAGTGTGCTCGACTGCTGCATCTTGGTAGGCATGCTCGAGAGAGCACACCACGTCCTTTTTCTCGTAGGCGACCGTGATGATGTCGCTGCTTAATACGTCTCCAACGTATCTACTTTTCCTAATGCTTTTCCTCTTGTTTTGGACTCTAATTTGCATGATTTGAATGAAACTAACCCTGGTCTGACGTTGTTTTCAGCAGAACTACCATGGTGTTGTTTTTGTGCGGAACTAAAAGTTCTTGGAATGGAACGAAACTTTGTGAGGATTTTTAATACAATAAAACAGAATTTCTAGAGCGAGGATGGACCTGAGAGGGGCACCTGGGTGGGCACAACCCACTAGGGTGCGCCCAGGTGGGTGCTGCCCACCTGGTGGCCCTGCTGACCTCCAAACCGACTCTATAAAAT
>NW_025243874.1:0-2854 GCF_018294505.1 Triticum aestivum
TCTCTCTCTCTCTCTCTCTCTCTCTCTCTCTCGTGTTCTTGAGGTGATACGATCTTGATGTATCGCGATCTTTGCTATTATAGTTGGATCTTATGATGTTTCTCCCCCTCTACTCTCTTGTAATGGATTGAGTTTTCCCTTTGAAGTTATCTTATTGGATTGAGTCTTTAAGGATTTGAGAACACTTGATGTATGTCTTGTCGTGCTTATCTGTGGTGACAATGGGATATTCACATGATCTACTTGATGTATGTTTTGATGATCAACTTGCGGGTTCAATGAACTTATGCATACGGGTTGGCACACATTTTCGTCTTGACTCTCCGGCAGAAACTTTGGGGCACTCCTTGAAGTACTTTGTGTTGGTTTGAATAGATGAATCTGAGATTGTGTGACGCATATCGTATAATCATACCCACGGATACTTGAGGTGACATTGGAGTATCTAGGTGACATTAGGGTTTCGGTTGATTTGTATCTTAATGTGTTATTCTAGTACGAACTCTATGATAGATTGAACGAAAAGAATAGCTTCGTGTCATTTTACTACGGACTCTTGAATAGATCGATCAGAAAGGATAACTTTGAGGTGGTTTCATACCCTACCATAATATCTTTGTTTGTTCTCCGCTATTAGTGACTTTGGAGTGACTCTTTGTTGCATGTTGAGGGATAGTTATATGATCCAATTATGTTATTATTGTTGAGAGAACTTGCACTAGTGAAAGTATGAACCCTATGCCTTATTCCAACGCATTGTAATACCGTTTGTGCTTACTTTTACCACTTGCTACCTTTCTGTTTTTATATTTTCAGATTACAAAAACCTTTTTCTACTATCCATATTGCACTTGTATCACCATCTCTTCGCCGAACTAGTGCACCTATACAATTTACCATTATATTGGGTGTGTTGGGGAGAGACTCTTTGTTATTTGGTTGCAGGGTTGTTTGAGAGAGACCATCTTCATCCTACGCCTCCCACGGATTGATAAACCTTAGGTCATCCACTTGAGGGAAATTTGCTACTGTCCTACAAACCTCTGCACTTGGAGGCCCAACAACGTCTACAAGAAGAAGGTTGTGTAGTAGGCATCACCTCCCCATTTATAGTCGAAGGAAGGCTAACTGTTGGCCTCTCGTGTTCCAAGCAATGATGGCCTCTCTGCATGCTCGTACGGTTGTCAAGTCGGGCAGTTGCCGAGGCGGCGTGGGGAAGTGGAGACGCCCATGTCCCATCAAGTGCCATGCGACAGCCTCGCCCGCAAGCGATTTGGGCCCGCGGCGCTTCGCCCTTGCCCTTTGGATTCGCCTCGAAGCCAAGTCTAAGCGTGCCTTGGGCCCAAGGGCTACTGTCGGCGTTCTAGGAACCATGGTACCCAGACTTGCCTGCCTGCAGCCCACGTCATGGCTCCATCAACGGCCTGGTACGACCCATCTACAAGATCACCAAGACAAGACCCTCGCGAGGGGCCAAGCCTCGCGTAGCGGACGACACCGAGACCTCCCGAGGGAGCAGCCTCCCTAGGCGGCCTCCTGAGGAGCGGAGATTTCTATGCAGGTATCCGACCTCATGAGGTTGCCATGATGCAAGCCACGACAACCAAGGCCAGGCGGGTGCCAGCGGGCACAGAAGAGGCAATTTCCTGGTGCTAAGGAGGCAGGCGCAGGCGTGGGTTCCCGAGGAATCTGGCAAAGGTTTCCATCTCGGTGTAACAAGACCAAGACCGCCAGGACAGCATGATGGATGTCATCGCCGAGCCTGTTGGGTTTCGTAGTAATTTCAAAAAATTTCCTACGCACACGCAAGATCATGTGATGCATAGCAACGAGGGGGAGAGTATTGTCTACGTACCCTACGCAGACCGACTGCGGAAGCGATGACACGACGTAGAGGAAGTAGTCGTACGTCTTCACGATCCAACCGATCAAGCACCGAAACTACGGCACCTCCGAGTTCGAGCACACGTTCAGCTCGATGACGATCCCCGGACTCCGATCCAGCAAAGTGTCGGGGAAGAGTTCTGTCAGCACGACGGCGTGGTGACGATCTTGATGAACTACAACAGCAGGGCTTCGCCTAAACTCCGCTACAGTATTATCGAGGAATATGGTGGCAGGGGGCACCGCACACGGCTAAGGGATTGATCACGTGGATCAACTTGTGTCAACTTGTGTGTTTAGAGGTGCCCCTGCCTCCGTATATAAAGGAGGAGAGGAGGGGAGGCTGGCCGGCCAAGGTGGGGAGGCGCAGGAGAGTCCTACTCCCTCTGGGAGTAGGATTCCCCCTCCAATCCTAGTCCAACTAGGATTCCTCGGAGGGGAAAAGAGGAGGAGGGGGCCGGCCACCTCTCCTAGTCCTAATAGGACTAGGGGAAGGGGGGGGGCGCGCAGCCCATCTAGGGCAGCCCCTTCTCTTTTCCACTAAGGCCCACTATGGCCCAAATAGCTCCCGGGGGGTTCCGGTAACCCTCTCGGTATTCCGGTAAAATCCCGATTTCACCCGGAACACTTCCGATATCCAAATATAGGCTTCCAATATATCAATCTTTATGTCTCGACCATTTCGAGACTCCTCGTCATGTCCGTGATCACATCCGGGACTCCGAACAACCTTCGGTACATCAAAATGCATAAACTCATAATATAACTGTCATCGTAACCTTAAGCGTGCGGACCCTACGGGTTCGAGAACAATGTAGACATGACCGAGACACGTCTCCGGTCAATAACCAATAGCGGGACCTGGATGCCCATATTGGCTCCTACATATTCTACGAAGATCTTTATCGGTCAGACCGCATAACAACATACGTTGTTCCCTTTGTCATCGGTATGTTACTTGCCCGAGATT
>NW_025243875.1:0-2854 GCF_018294505.1 Triticum aestivum
GTTGTCAAAACGCTTCCACTTTAGGTCTACGAGGGTATGTGGACACACTCTTCCCTCTCGTTGCTATGCACCTAGATAGATCTTGCATGATCGTAGGAATTTCTTTGAAATTACCGCGTTCCCCAACAGTGGCATCCAAGCCAGGTCTATGCGTAGATGTTATATGCAAGAGTAGAACACAAGTGAGCTATGGGCGATAATAGTCATACTGCTTACTAGCATGCCATACTTTGATTCGGCGGTATTGTTGGATGAAGCGGCTCAGACCGACATTACGCGTACGCTTACGCGAGACTGGGTTCTACTGACGTGCTTCACACATAGGTGGCTAGTAAGTGTCTGTTTCTCCAACTTTAGTTGAATCAAGTGTGGCTACGCCCGGTCCTTGTTGAAGGTTAAAATAGCACACTTGATGAAAAATCGTTGTGGTTTTGATGCGTAGGTAAGAATGGTTCTTGCTAAGCCCGTAGCAGCCATGTAAAACTTGCAACAACAAAGTAGAGGACGTCTAACTTGTTTTTACAGGGCATGTTGTGATGTGATATGGTCAAGACGTGATGAGATATAAATTGTTGCATGAGATGATCATGTTTTGCTAAAGTTATTGGCAACTGGTAGGAGCCTTATGGTTGTCTCTTTATTGCATAAGATGCAAGCGCCATATAATTGCTTTACTTTATCGCTATGCGATAGCAATAGTTGGCGAGACGACCATGTGATGACACGTTGATAAAGATCAAGATGATGGAGATCATGGTGTCATGCCGGTGACGATGGAGATCATGTTGGTACTTTGGAGATGAAGATCAAAGGCACAAGATGATGATGGCCATATCATGTCGCATATTTTGATTGCATGTGATGTTTATCTTTTATGCATCTTATTTTGCTTAGAACGTCGGTAGCATTATATGATGATCCCTTACAAAATTTCAAGGTATAAGTGTTCTCCCTGAGTATGCACCGTTGCTATAGTTCTTCGTGCTGAGACACCACGTGATGATCGGGTGTGATAAGCTCTACGTTCACATACAACGAGTGCAAGCCAGTTTTGCACGCGCAGAATACTCGAGTTAAACTTGACGAGCCTAGCATATGTAGATATGGCCTCGGAACACTGGGGACCGAAAGGTCGAGCGTGAATCATATAGTAGATATGATCAACATAGTGATGTTCACCATTGAAAACTACTCCATCTCACGTGATGATTGGACATGGTTTAGTTGATTTGAATCACGTGATCATTTAGATGACTAGAGGGATGTCTATCTAAGTGGGAGTTCTTAAGTAATATGATTAATTGAAATCTAATTTATCATGAACTTAGTCCTGATAGTATTTTGCAAATTATGTTGTAGATCAATAGCTCGCGTTATAGCTTCCTATGTTTTTATATATGTTCCTAGAGAAAACTAAGTTGAAGGATGATAGTAGCAATGATGCGGACCGAGTCCGTGATCTAAGGTTTATCCTCATTGTTGCACAGAAGAATTATGTCCTTGATGCACCGCTAGGTGATAAAACTATTGCAGGAGCAGATGTAGACATTATGAACGTTTGGCTAGCTCAATATGATGACTACTTGATAGTTTAGTGCACCATGCTTAACGACTTAGAATTGGGACTTCAAAGACGTTTTGAACGTCATGGACCATATGAGATGTTCCAAGAGTTGAAGTTAATATTTCAAGCAAATACCCGAGTTGAGAGATATGAAGTCTCCAACAGGTTCTATAGCTAAAAGATGGAGGAGAATAGCTCAAGCAGTGAGCATGTGCTCAGATTATCTGGGTACTACAATTGCTTGAATCAAGTGGGAGTTAATCTTCCAGATAAGATAGTGATTGACAGAGTTCTCTAGTCACCATCACCGAGTTGCTGGAACTTCGTGATGAACTATAGTATGCAAGGGATGACGAAAATGATTCCCGAGCTCTTCGTGATGCTAAAATCGACGAAGGTAGAAATCAAGAAAGAGCATCAAGTGTTGATGATTGACAAGACCACTAGTTTCAAGAAAAGGGAAAAGGGCAAGAAAGGGAACTTCAAGTAGAATGGCAAGCAAGTTTTCACTCCCGTGAAGGAGCCCAAAGCTGGACCTAAGCCTGAAACTGAGTGCGTCTACTACAAAGGAAATGGTCACTAGAAGTGGAACTGCCCCAAATATTTGGTGGATAAGAAGGATGGCAAAGTGAACAAAGGTATATTTGATATACATGTTATTGATGTGTACCTTACTAGTGCTCGTAGTAACCTCTGGGTATCTGATACTTGTTCGGTTTCTAAGATTAGTAACTCGAAACAGGAGTTGCAGAATAAATAGAGACTAGTTGAGGGTGAAGTGATGATGTATGTTGGAAGTGGTTCCAAGATTGATATGATCATCATCGCACACCCCCTATACTTTCGGGGTTAGTGTTGAACCTAAATAAATCTTATTTGGCATTTGCGTTGAGCATGAATATGATTTGATCATGTTTGTTGCAATACGGTTATTCATATAAAGTCAGAGAATAATTGTTGTTCTGTTTACATGAATAAAACCTACCATGGTCATACACCCAATGAAATAGTTTGTTGGATCTTGATTGTAGTGATATACATATTCATAATATTGATGCCAAAAGATGCAAAGTTGATAATGATAGTGCAACTTATTTGTGGCACTGCTGTTTGGGTCATATCGGTGTAAAGCACATGAAGAAACTCCATAAAGATGGACTTTTGGAATCACTTGATTATAAATCATTTGATGCTTGCGAACCGTGCCTTATAGGCAGGATGACTAAAACTCCGTTCTCCAAAACAATGGAACGAGCTACTGACTTATTGGAAATAATACATACCGATGTA
>NW_025243876.1:0-2854 GCF_018294505.1 Triticum aestivum
CGAGCCGGCCAACCATCCCTACGGCACCGCTGTGAGCTCCTACGCCTCCCCTCCCTCTTTCCCCCTTCGATTGCGCCCTGTAGCCGCCGCCCCACGAGCACCCGAAGCCGCCGTCCGCCATGGCCGGTGAGCTCCGTGCTCCCGAGCTTCTCCGCCTGCGCTCGTTGCCTCCGGGTATTCCTGGTGACCCCAGCATCCCGTAGAGCCCATCGGCCGCGCCCGCCGTGCCGTGTAACGCCGAAACCGAGCACACCCGAGCTCCGGCCGCCGCCTCGCTCGCCGTCGGCACCGATTCCGGCCGCCCCGAGCGCAACTGACTCCACCAGGAGCTTCGGCTCGTCCCCAGCTCCTCCTAGATGCCCTCCGCGGCCCATTTGGTCGCCGGAGTGGCTAAAACCACTCTCGCCGCCGCGTCGGGCTCGCCGGCGGCTAAACGCTGGCAGCCGACTTTGACTTTGACCACGGGTGGGCCCCGGTTGACTCTCCTGAGTCAATGACAGGTGGGGCCCAGCCCTGTTGACTATTAGGATTAGTTTTAATTAATTTTAGTTAAGCTAATCACACTGACATGTGGGTCCCAGTGTCAGGTTTGACCTGGAGGCGCCCAGTTGACCTGCTGACGCCATGATGACGTCAGGCTGGCGCATTAATTCAATTACTGGATTTATTAATATCCAGGAAATTCCAGAAAATGCCTAAAACTTCCAAAATTCATAGAAAATTAACCGTAACTCCAAATTAAATAAATTATATATGAAAAATTATCAGAAAAATTCAAGGAATCCATCTGTACCATTTTCATGCATGTCAGAACAACTTATAGCTGCTGTTTAGCACAAATCATTTAAATGGCATTTAATTAATCACATATGGACTTTGAATTTGAATTTTATATTCAAACCAACTTCATTTAATCTGTTGCTAGTTGCATTAGCCCAAAACACATTCATATTTCCATGTCATAGCATGCATCATATTGTGCATTGCATTGATTGTGTTTCCTTCTGTGTTGCCGGTAATTGTCCCCTCTCGATAGATGTGATACCGATGATGTGATCGTTGACACTGATGAAGACTCAATGTTATCTTCAGAAGTGCCAGGCAAGCAAAACCCCCTTGTTCATTCCGATACAATCCTACTCTCTCGCTCCTGCTCTCTTTTAATGCATTAGGACAACACCAATTTTTCTGTTACTTGCTGCGGTAGCTGAACCCCTTTATCCTTTGCATGACCTGTCATTGCCACAGTAAATAGATGAAACCCACTAGCATGAGTAGGAGTTGTTTGAGCCCTATTGTGCCTACTCATTCATGTTTGTTTGTCATGCCTGCTACTGCTTAGAGTTGAGTCAGGTCTGATTCATCGGGGATGAATCAGAGGTGTGTGAACATGTCCTACTGTGTGTGAGCTAAGTGTGTGAACACGTTTTGGTAAAAGTAGCGGTGAGAGGCCATGTAGGAGTACATGGTGGGTTGTCTCATTGCAGCCGTCCTTAGGAACTGAGTTCTGTGTTTGTGATCCATGATTCAGCTACTACCATACATTGGGCCCTGAAATATGACCCCGCTCGACTTCTTATTCACCCTAGTCCTCTGTCCAGGAGTTGCAAGTAGTTTCTGGTGTTTGTAGCTTACTGGAGGCCGTGGACAGCGCTGACCGTAGGGGTGGGCTGTGATGCGGTAGGTACGTGGCACGGTGTACCGGATGCCCGTTTGGTATCTCGGGAACCCTGTTCACATCGTTTGGGGCTGTGAGCGAAACTCCGGCCGGATCTCCTCATGGATGGAACCCGAATAGGCGATAAACCTGGACTAGAGACTTGAGTGTTTAGGTAGGTCGTGGTCTACACCCACGTCGGCTTTCGCTTGAAGTCTGCCGAGCACATGTCGTGTGCAGACGCTAAGTGGTGGAAACATGTATGAAGAGGTACACCCCTGCAGGGTTAACATCATCTATTCGAATAGCCGTGTCCACGGAAAAGGACTTCTGGGTTGCTTATATCTGTTCATAGACAAGTGAAAGTGGATACTCTAAAATACGCAAGATAAGCGTGAGTGCTATGGATGGCGTTCTCGTAGGGAGACGGGAGCGGATCCATAGTGGTGTATTGATATGGTGAATATGTGGACTCGTGTGCGCCACCTCAAAAAAATTACTTGCAGTCGTAGTTCAGGATAGCCACCGAGTCAAAGCTGGCTTGCTGCAGTTAAACCCCACCATCCCCTTTGTTGATAATGATGCATATGTAGTTAGTTCTGATGTAAGTCTTGCTGGGTACATTTGTACTCACGTTTGCCTATTTTATGTTTTTGCAGAGAGACTTCGGTCTCGCTAGTAGTTTCACGTGGATTTCGACGTTTAGCTTGATACCTCAGCTACGATCTTGTGCCCTCGGCAGGAGCTGATAGATAGTCAGGCTTCTCAGCCTTTTTCAATTATAGTTGTCTGTACTCAGACATGATAGCTTCCGCTTGTGCTTTGACTTGTATGCTCTGAGTGTTGGGTCATGAGACCCATGTTTGTAATATCTCGCTCCTCGGAGCCTATTGAATAAACTACTTGAGTCGTAGAGTCATGTTGTGATGCCATGTTGTGTTTGCACATATCGAGCATATTGTGTGTATGTTATTGAAATGCTTGGTATGTGTGGGATCTGACTATCTAGTTGTTTATCTTTAGTAGCCTCTCTTACCGGGAAATGTCTCCTAGTGTTACCGCTGAGCCATGGTAGCTTGCTACTGCTCTGGAACACTTAGGCTGGCCGGCATGTGTCCTTCTTCGTTCCTGTGTCTGTCCCTTCGGGGAAATGTCACGCTTTGAGTACCGGAGTCCTGTTAGCCCGCTACAGCCCGG
>NW_025243877.1:0-2854 GCF_018294505.1 Triticum aestivum
GCTGTGGCCGGCGGCCTCCGGGGGCTAGCACGCCGCCAAATCTTGCGCTGGCGGCCTCTCACAAGTCTGGAAGTGTTGTCGCGGTTGCAAACGCCCGGCACGCGTGTCCGGGGTGTGCCCCCCTCACGGACGGCGCTGCCGCCGGCACCTGGAGGGGGGAAACGGACGCGTGGGGTCTACACGGAGGGGATCTTGCTGTGGGTCTGCCCCGGATGTTGCTCCAAAGTGTTCCTATGGGTTGACCTAATACAACCGGGTGGGGAGGTCCACTGGTCAAAGCCCGTCCGTGCAAAGTCAAAGGGGTAGATCCCGTGGTCAAACGCTACAGGGTTAGGCGGGACGAGGGCACTGGGGGTAGCAATGCCACCGGAGCGTCGCACCGGGCCCTCATACATGCGGGGTGGTGTGGTTGCATGTCCGAAGAGGCGGGACGCGTCTCCGGGGCGTGGCCCCCCTCACGGACGGCGATGACACGGTAGTAGACGTTCTGCGGTAACGATGCGGCGTCAATATTACTAAATACTCAGAGCGCGATAAAATCATGATTTTTTTGCACGACGTCGGCACATGTGCTATAGGAACGATGGTATTTTTTCATAATTTTTGGTGATGGAGAAGTATCCGAAAAATTCCCTCTACGCGGATTGCCCTTCGCGCATCTATGGCTGTGGCCGGCGGCCTCCGGGGGCTAGCATGCCGCCAAATCTTGCGCCGGCGGCCTCTCACAAGTCTGGAAGTGTTGTCGCGGTTGCAAACACCCGGCACGCGTGTCCGGGGTGTGCCCCCCTCACGAACGGCGCTGCCGCCGGCACCTGGAGGGGGGAAACGGACGCGTGGGGTCTACACGGAGGGGATCTTGCTGTGGGTCTTCCCCGGATGTTGCTCCAATGTGTTCCTATGGGCTGACATAACACAACCGGGTGGGGAGGTCCACTGGTCAAAGCCCGTCCGTGCAGAGTCAAAGGGGTAGATCCCGTGGTCAAACGCTACAGGGTTAGGCGAGACGGGGGCACTGGGGTATAAATGCCACCGGAGCGTCGCACCGGGCCCTCATACATGCGGGGTGGTGTGGTGGCATGTCCGAAGAGGCGGGACGCGTCTCCGGGGCGTGGCCCCCCTCACGGACGGCGATGACACGGTAGTAGACGTTCTGCGGTAACGATGCGGCGTCAATATTACTAAATACTCAGAGCGCGATAAAATCATGATTTTTTTGCACGACGTGGGCACATGTGCTATAGGAACGATGGTATTTTTTCATAATTTTTGGTGATGGAGAAGTATCCGAAAAATTCCCTCTACGCGGATTGCCCTTCGCGCGTCTACGGCTGTGGCCGGCGGCCTCCGGGGGCTAGCATGCCGCCAAATCTTGCGCCAGCGGCCTCTCACAAGTCTGGAAGTGTTGTCGCGGTTGCAAACGCTCGGCACGCGTGTCCGGGGTGTGCCCCCCTCACGGACGGCGCTGCCGCCGGCACCTGGAGGGGGGAAACGGACGCGTGGGGTCTACACGGAGGGGATCTTGCTGTGGATCTGCCCCGGATGTTGCTCCAAAGTGTTCCTATGGGCTGACCTAACACAACCGGGTGGGGAGGTCCACTGGTCAAAGCCCGTCCGTGCAAAGTCAAAGGGGTAGATCCCGTGGTCAAACGCTACAGGGTTAGGCGGGACGAGGGCACTGGGGGGTAGCAATGCCACCGGAGCGTCGCACCGGGCCCTCATACATGCCGGGTGGTGTGGTGGCATGTCCGAAGAGGCGGGACGTGTCTCCGGGGCGTGGCCCCCCTCACGGACGGCGATGACACGGTAGTAGACGTTCTGCGGTAACGATGCGGCGTCAATATTACTAAATACTCGGAGCGCGATAAAATCATGATTTTTTTGCACGACGTGGGCACATGTGCTATAGGAACGATGGTATTTTTCCATAATTTTTGGTGATGGAGAAGTATCCGAAAAATTCCCTCTACGCGGATTGCCCTTCGCGCGTCTACGGCTGTGGCCGGCGGCCTCCGGGGGCTAGCATGCCGCCAAATCTTGCGCCGGCGGCCTCTCACAAGTCTGGAAGTGTTGTCGCGGTTGCAAACGCCCGGCACGCGTGTCCGGGGTGTGCCCCCCTCACGAACGGCGCTGCCGCCGGCACCTGGAGGGGGGAAACGGACGCGTGGGGTCTACATGGAGGGGATCTTGCTGTGGGACTTCCCCGGATGTTGCTCCAAAGTGTTCCTATGGGCTGACCTAACACAACCGGGTGGGGAGGTCCATTGGTCAAAGCCCGTCCGTGCAAAGTCAAAGGGGTAGATCCCGTGGTCAAACGCTACAGGGTTAGGCGGGACGGGGGCACTGGGAGGGTAGCAATGCCACCGGAGCATCGCACCGGGCTCTCATACATGCGGGGTGGTGTGGTGGCATGTCCGAAGAGGCGGGACGCGTCTCCGGGGCGTGGCCCCCCTCACGGACGGTGATGACACAGTAGTAGACGTTTTGTGGTAACGATGCGGCGTCAATATTACTAAATATTAGGAGCGCGATAAAATCATGATTTTTTTGCACGACGTCGGCACATGTGCTATAGGAACGATGGTATTTTTTCATAATTTTTGGTGATGGAGAAGTATCCGAAAAATTCCCTCTACGCGAATTGCCCTTCGCGCGTCTACGGCTGTGGCCGGCGGCCTCCGGGGGCTAGCATGCCGCCAAATCTTGCGCCGGCGGCCTCCCACAAGTCTGGAAGTGTTTTCGCGGTTGCAAACGCCCGGCATGCGTGTCCGGGGTGTGCCCCCCTCACGAACGGCGCTGCCGCCGGCACCTGGAGGGGGGAAACGGACGCGTGGGGTCTACGCGGAGGGGATCTTGC
>NW_025243878.1:0-2853 GCF_018294505.1 Triticum aestivum
AAATAGCTCATGATAGCTCAATCTGACAGGTCATTTTACTCACTTCTTTTGAAAGTGTATATGAGACATGCTTGACTGATATTATAATTCAAATGAAATAAAAGGATAAGCAGTTGTACATGTACTCCCTCCATTCCTAAATATAAGTCTTTTTAGAGATTCTAATATGGACTACGTGAGGCTTCATTGACAGTGTGACGAAGGAAGGGGACATGGAGAAGGGGATGGTCCAGGCATGATATCTGAGAGGATTGAAAGGACCTTCTCCTTACCCACACGTTGTGTTGCCTGTGTGATTGGGGTTCAGCTGAAGACGGCGGATTGGATAGGAGGAAAGGAGCAGCGCTAGGGTGCTAGGGCTCTGCCTTGGTGTTTTTTTAGGGGGTGGGAGTTGCATCAGCAGAGGAAGGAGAGTCCTAGAGATGGGTTTTTTGGCTGAAGTGGCACAACAACCGAGAACTCCATAAGGCGTCACATCCGACGGTTAGAGATAATTAATTTCAAGATCAGACGGCTAGTTTGCTTAGTTTGTGAGGGTTAACGTGGAGGCTCGTAAGGTGCATCCAATTAGTAAATATAAGAAGCTATTTAGTAGCTTCTGGTCACTGAGATTTGGTTTTGCCCTTAGGTCATAGGTTCAAGTTCCACACATCACGTGGCCTTTTATTGTATTTTCCCTTTTAAATCGGTTTTGGCCGGATTTGATCAAATAAATGAGTTTATGGACTAAATCTGATCACTTTTCGAGTTGGTGGCCTAAAGCATGCATTTTATTTGAGTTAATAGACTAATGGCGCATTTCACTCTAGAACTGGGGAGAGACATCCTTGTTATTCTAAAAAAAAGGATCTTATTGTGGAGATTGGGACCATCCATTTCAAGCATTGTTTACACGAAACAACTTGTACTACTCAAGAGATTGCTAGATTTAGTTTTGAGATTAAGATTTCTTGTAATAATTGATGAGCCCCTTGATTTTATCCTTAACTCTCTCTTAAACAATTTAAGTGTCATTTGAGATCATAAAGTAAGCCATGATGGCGATCCCTCAAAAAATTTATAGGGTTCTAAATAAAAAAATATGATCGTACTTTGCGGATAATACATATAACATGTTATGTATAGTTTGGCTAGCTTCTTGGTTGTATTTGGCTTTGCATCATGAATGCAACGAGCCATTTGATAAAGTTGAGTCCTACCATGATGAAAACAAGAGGTATGGCTGCTACAAAAAATTCGTTAAGACAGTCTGGACAGCAATAGACTTACACAACATTAAGAAAGTACATATATAGGTTGTAGTTACAACATACCATGATAGTGTCAGGTGAAACATAGCTTCTAGTGCAAAAAGTTCTTTAAACTAAATTTAGTCAAGTGGAGGCAGCTTTTGGGGGGTAGAAATCGGGTTTTGATGCACTAATCATTCAGGGGGGTCTACTAGATAGGGTATAATCCCTTAAAACGAAAAGTTTCTTCTCAAATATGTGACTTTTTAGGCCTCAAAACAAAAACTTTCTTCTGACTAAACAGGGGTTCCCCCGCTTTAGATTATAAAGCAACAAAAGTTTCTTCTTGAATATAACTTTTGAGGCGTTCGTTAGAGATGCTATAAGAAACTAGCAATACAACTAGCAGCTTACAAGATAATACATATATTTTCTAAACGAGTGCTTCATAACCACCGAAATACCTCATTTTCTTCCCAGCAGGCAGACAACCATCATCGCAATTCTCGGTTGTCCCGTGAGCTACCTCAGTGTAGCTCCTCTTTGGAGCTCTAGAAATTTCATCAGCCAAACACTTGACCTCCTGAAGAAACCGAGCTTTCACTCCAGGTAAAAACCTAAGTTTAACAAGGCAGTCATATATTAAGGAATACATTTTAAAATCAATCTTGTTTCATGCATCATCTGCTGCAGAAGCTGCTGCATCTTTCTTCTTCACCACATCATCCGGAAACTACTGTACGAAAACACAAATGAACATTCAGTTTATCGACACCAATAACTGGTATATTCAAAAATATTTTATTGGAAACAATAGCTTATTTAGAAATGAGCTAATAACCTGTGTGGGATGCCATTCTTTGACAAATTCAGGGGTTAGAATCTTTGACACACCTTCTGCATAGAGCCTATCATCCTCGATAACTCAACCAATATCAGGAACCAGCTTGTCACATATCTCACGCAGTGGCGGAGCCAGGAAAGAAATGGTGGGTGTGCACACCTAAAAAAATTCTACCTAATCCAAGATCATACATACAATAGTTGGCAAAAATATAATACAAACAGCTCAATCAAGTCAGACAACATTATAGTTCCCAAATATTCCAAATTTGCAACGTTGCAAATACAAATAGTCTTACATGAAAGATACCCATATGTAGGCATGTAGAAACTATAACACTAAGTAACTCTACGACGTTCCTTTGCCATGAAATCTTCAACGATGTCTTCCTCGCTTACTTTCAAGAACACATCTCGCTCAATGAATGTTACTAAACAGTTGTTCATGAGATCATCACTCATACTATTTCTCAACTTATTTTTCACTAGATTCATTGCCGAAAATACTCTTTCAACACTCGCTGTGGCCACCGGTAAGATCAATACCAATTTGATAAGCATGTAGACCAAATCATAGAGAACATGTTTGTTTGTACCAACAAGCATAACAGAGAGTTCACCAATATTACGCACAGATCTGAACCTATCATCTTGTCTCATATCATCAATAAAAGTATCAAGTTGGAATTCAAGCCTTACCAAATCCATGCTTGATATGTCCTGGGGGGTAGAATTCAGCAAGTTTCATTACCTTGAGTGCATCATAAGAAGCAAATGAATC
>NW_025243879.1:0-2853 GCF_018294505.1 Triticum aestivum
CGACCAAGGTTTCATGTGTTTCTGATCATTTTTCTGTTTTTTTGAATTAGAATGCCATGTCACTCCATGCATACGTATGCATGTGTCCATGTCATGAGACCAATATGTTTGAAAATTCCTTCTAATTTACTGCACATGGAATTAACTCACACACAAGTACACAAATATGATTTTTCAAACCGTTTTGGTTAGGCGTTGCATGTAGATGTAGTTCAAATTTGAATTACGGTCATTAAATGGTTAGAAAATCACTTAAATGTCTTTAAAAGGTCAAATGACCCCTAGAATTTTCCAAAATTTCACATTACAGTTGTAGTAGTGCACGTTAGACGTAGAAAAAGTTGAAGGCCGTAAGAAGAAGCTATCTCCCGTTCGTCATCGAACATGCATTGTTCCCTCTCGGAACCACGAACCTTCTAGCGAGTTGATCTAGTATGTGAGGGGTGTGTGTCCAAACTTTCGTCAAACATGCCAATTTCTTTACCACATCATCTTGGTGGCATTAAATTACATCGACCAAGGTTTCATGTGTTTCTGATCATTTTTCTATTTTTTTGAATTAGAATGCCATGACACTCCATGCATACGTATGCATGTGTCCATGTCGTGAGACCAATATGTTTGAAAATTCCTTCTATTTTACTGCACATGGAATTAACTCAGACACAAGTACACAAATATGAATTTTCAAACCGTTTTGCTTAGGCGTTCCATGTAGATGTAGTTCAAATTTGAATTACGGTCATTAATTGGTTAGAAAATCACTTAAATGTCTTTAAAAGGTAAAATGACCCCTAGAATTTTCCAAAATTTCACATTACCGTTTTAGTAGTGCACGTTAGACGTAGAAAAAAGTTGAAGGCCGTAAGAAGAAGCTATCTCCCGTTCGTCATCGAACATGCATTGTTCCCTCTCGGAACCACGAACCTTTTAGCGAGTTGATCGAGTTTGTGAGGGGTGTGTGTCCAAACTTTCGTCAAACATGCCAATATCTTTACCACATCATCTTGGTGGCATTGAATTACATCGACCAAGGTTTCATGTGTTTCTGATCATTTTTCTATTTTTTTGAATTAGAATGCCATGACACTCCATGCATACGTATGCATGTGTCCATGTCGTGAGACCAATATGTTTGAAAATTCCTTGTATTTTACTGCACATGGAATTAACTCAGACACAAGTACACAAATATGAATTTTCAAACCGTTTTGCTTAGGCGTTCCATGTAGATGTAGTTCAAATTTGAATTACGGTCATTCAATGGTTAGAAAATCACTTAAATGTCTTTAAAAGGTCAAATGACCCCTAGAATTTTATAAAATTTCACATTACAGTTTTAGTAGTGCACGTTAGACGTAGAAAAAAGTTGAAGGCCGTAAGAAGAAGCTATCTCCCGTTCGTCATCGAACATGCATTGTTCCCTCTCGGAACCACGAACCTTCTAGCGAGTTGATCTAGTTTGTGAGGGGTGTGTGTCCAAACTTTCGTCAAACATGCCAATTTCTTTACCACATCATCTTGGTGGCATTAAATTACATCGACCAAGGTTTCATGTGTTTCTGATCATTTTTCTGTTTTTTTGAATTAGAATGCCATGTCACTCCATGCATACGTATGCATGTGTCCATGTCGTGAGACCAATATGTTTGAAAATTCCTTCTATTTTACTCCACATGGAATTAACTCAGACACAAGTACACAAATATGAATTTTCAAACCGTTTTGCTTAGGCGTTCCATGTAGATGTAGTTCAAATTTGAATTACGGTCATTAAATGGTTAGAAAATCACTTAAATGTCTTTAAAAGGTCAAATGACCCCTAGAATTTTCCAAAATTTCACATTACAGTTTTAGTAGTGCACGTTAGACGTAGAAAAAAGTTGAAGGCCGTAAGAAGAAGCTATCTCCCGTTCGTCATCGAACATGCATTGTTCCCTCTCGGAACCACGAACCTTCTATCGAGTTGATCTAGTTTGTGAGGGGTGTGTGTCCAAACTTTCGTCAAACATGCCAATTTCTTTACCACATCATCTTGGTGGCATTAAATTACATCGACCAAGGTTTCATGTGTTTCTGATCATTTTTCTGTTTTTTTGAATTAGAATGCCATGTCACTCCATGCATACGTATGCATGTGTCCATGTCGTGAGACCAATATGTTTGAAAATTCCTTCTATTTTACTGCACATGGAATTAACTCAGACACAAGTACACAAATATGAATTTTCAAACCGTTTTGCTTAGGCGTTCCATGTAGATGTAGTTCAAATTTGAATTACGGTCATTAAATGGTTAGAAAATCACTTAAATGTCTTTAAAAGGTCAAATGACCCCTAGAATTTTCCAAAATATCACATTACAGTTTTAGTAGTGCACGTTAGACGTAGAAAAAAGTTGAAGGCCGTAAGAAGAAGCTATCTCCCGTTCGTCATCGAACATGCATTGTTCCCTCTCGGAACCACGAACCTTCTAGCGAGTTGATCTAGTTTGTGAGGGGTGTGTGTCCAAACTTTCGTCAAACATGCCAATTTCTTTACCACATCATCTTGGTGGCATTAAATTACATCGACCAAGGTTTCATGTGTTTCTGATCATTTTTCTGTTTTTTTGAATTAGAATGCCATGTCACTCCATGCATACGTATGCATGTGTCCATGTCGTGAGACCAATATGTTTGAAAATTCCTTCTAATTTACTGCACATGGAATTAACTCGCACACAAGTACACATATATGATTTTTCAAACCGTTTTGGTTAGGCGTTGCATGTAGACGTAGTTCAAATTTGAATTACGGTCATTAAATGGTTAGAAAATCACTTAAATGTCTTTGAAAGGTCAAACTCCCCTAG
>NW_025243880.1:0-2853 GCF_018294505.1 Triticum aestivum
AGTTGTCACAGCAACTGGAACTGGTCCAACAAATCATGTGTCTTCAACAAGTGACTGGTTCTATCTCTTCCCTCCTTTACTTTGAGTTTGTCTTCGTGAAGTCATTGCTTATCTGTCTTATCTGATTGACTTCATTGCTTGACTACTATTGTTGATTGGCTTCACACTATCTTCCATCCCGATCCTACTACCTAGCTGCTATTAGTCTTCGTACGTTAATGCTATTGCATACTTGACTATGGCTTGCTTGTTGTAGTTTATCTTCCGCTGCATATCAATTAGGTCATTTCTATTGTTTGTCTTCGAAACTTCCACGTTTTGAAGACTTTGATAAAAATTGCCTATTCACCCCCCCCCCTCTAGTTGATAACTAGCACTTTCAAAAAGTAAAAACACAAAGGACACAAATCATGTGAACAAAACAAAAATCGAGGTATACCGATATTTGTTGAAGAAGAAAGATGGGATGCCAACCGGGGCATCCCCAAGCTTAGATTCTTGAGTATCCTTTGAAATATTTACTTGGGGTTCCTTGGGCATCCCCAAGCTTGAACTCTTGTCTCTCTTTATTCTTCTCACATTGGTAACTCCCCGTTCTTCAAACACTTCATTCACAAAAACTTAAACAAAAAGTTGTGAGATCCGTTAGTGTAATAAAGCAAACTACCACTTTAAGGTACTGTAATTAACTCATTCTTTGTTTATATTGGTGTTAAACCTACTGTATTCCAACTTCTCTATGGTTCATACCCTTACATACTAGCCATAGATGCATCAAAATAAGCAAACAACACACGAAAAACAGAATCTGTCAAGAACAGGACATTCTGTAGTAATCTGGAAGTCTAGTAAACTTCTGTAACTCCTAAAATTATGAAATAAATACGACAATTTTAACAATTTGTACAGAAGTAATGTGAAAAGAGTTTAAGACCCATTTGACTTTCCATTAAAAAATGTAAATTCATGCACTACAGCCAAAGTTTCTGTTTTTGTTCTTCACATAGTAAGCAAGCAATCTTATCATACTAAAACCAAAACTAGGCACATTATTTTTATAATACAATGGATATATACAAAGGGATAATTATTTACAGAGAAACTTCCATGAAAAATTCTACATTGTTTCCATGAGCATGAACACAAGTGCTCAAGGTCGACCCTCACTTCTTCAATGCATAACTTTCCAATCACTTCTCTTTTTGAAAAACTTTTTAGGCATGAGAGGCAAGTAATAAATTTTTTTTGTATTTTCATTCTTTAAATTTTTTTGTATGTTTCACTCACAACTAAACAGAAATAAAAAGGAAAAACAAAATCTACTTAGTGAAAAAAGCAAACAAGCACACACGAGAATATCAACCCCACGCTATTGCTCCCCGGCAACGGCGCCAGAAAAGAGCTTGATAATCCCCAAGTGCAGGGAATCATCATAGCAATTACCAAAGGTGGAAGTGATAAGTATGGAGTGTCGAACCCTCAAGGAGCTAAAGGTAAGATCAATATTCTCTCAAGCCCTATCTGCTACTGATACGACTCTACGTGCACCAAACGTTTGCTTCCAACTAGAAACAAGAAATAAAACTGCGTTGTGGGTATAAAGAAGATAACTTTGCATGATATCGGAGAGATAAAATATGAAAGTAGGTGTTGTTATCCTAAAGTTAGAATATATTACTAAATATTATAAATAGCGAGTGTGGAATAATGGTGGATCGGTATGCGGAATTGTCCTGGGCAATTATTAACAAGACCGGTAGTCGTCATTGCAGTTTCATATGAGGGAGAGGCATAAGCTAACATACTTTCTCTACTTAGATCATATGCACTTATGATTGGAACTCTAGCAAGCGTCCGCAACTACTAAAGATCATTAAGGTAAAACCCAACCATAGCATTAAAGCATCAAGTCCTCTTTATTCCCATACGCAATAACCCCCTTACTCGGGTTTGTGTTTCAGTCACTCACCAACCCACTATAAGCGAATCATGAACGTATTGCAACACCCTAGAGCGGGAATCCCTCACGTTTGCGCGACACGGAGGGCACCATAGGATAGCACCAAGATAAAACATACAACTTGTACCAATCTAGACCATCAATCAACCCAAGGACAAAAGATATCTACTCAAAACATCATAGGATGGCAACACATCACTGAATCATAATATGCGGCATAAAGCACCATGTTCAAGTAGGGATTACAACAGGGTGTGGGAGAGTGGACCGCGTAAAAGAGATGAGGATGGTGATGATGATGGTGATGTTGATGAAGACGATCACCGTGGCGATGATTCCCCTCCTGATGGCACTCCGGTGCCACCAAGAGAGAGGAGGAGAGGTTCACCACCTTGTGCTTCCTTCTCCATGGCTTTCCCCCTCTGGTCCTTGGCCTTCATGGCAATGATGGCCCCTCTGAGATCCTCCTCCATGGCCTCCTGTGATGATGGCCCCCTCCGACAGGGTGCCAGAGAGGGCCTAGATTGATTTCTCGTGGCTACAGAGGCTTGCGGCGGCGGAACTTCTGATCTAGGTTATTTCCCAAAGGTTTCTGTATTTGTAGGAATTTTTGGCATAGGTTTCATGTCAGGGGGGTCTCCGGGCTATCCACGAAATAGGGGGGCGCGCCCCCCACTCTCGTGGGCAGCCCGGGACTCTTCTGGCCCAACTCCGATGCTCCGTGGTCTTCTTTTGGTCCATAAAAAATCATAAAAAATTGGCACGTCAATTGGACTCCGTTTGGTATTCCTTTTCTGTAAAACTCAAAAACAAGGAGAAAGCAGAATCTGGCACTGGGCTCTAGGTTAATAGGTTAGTCCCAAAAAACATATAAAATGGCATATAAATGCATA
>NW_025243881.1:0-2853 GCF_018294505.1 Triticum aestivum
GAGCCATAGAAAATAAATGGATCTTTAAGAAGAAGACAGACGCGGATGGTAATGTGACCATCTACAAGGCTCGGCTTGTCGCTAAGGGTTATCGACAAGTTCAAGGGGTTGACTACGATGAGACTTTCTCACCCGTAGCGAAGCTAAAGTCTGTCCGAATCATGTTAGCAATTGCCGCATTCTATGATTATGAGATGTGGCAAATGGACGTCAAAACGACATTCCTTAATGGTTTCCTTAAGGAAGAATTGTATATGATGCAGCCGGATGGTTTTGTCGATCCTAAGAATGCTGACAAGGTGTGCAAGCTCCAACGCTCAATCTATGGGCTGGTGCAAGCATCTCGGAGTTGGAACATTCGATTTGATGAGATGATCAAAGCGTTTGGGTTTACGCAGACTTATGGAGAAGCCTGTGTTTACAAGAAAGTGAGTGGGAGCTCTTTAGCATTTCTCATATTATATGTGGATGACATACTATTGATGGGAAATGATATAGAATTCTTGGAAAGCATAAAGGCCTACTTGAACAAGTGTTTTTCAATGAAGGACCTTGGAGAAGCTGCTTATATATTAGGCATCAAGATCTATAGAGATAGATCGAGACGCCTCATTGGTCTTTCACAAAGTACATACCTTGACAAGATATTGAAGAAGTTCAATATGGATCAGTCCAAGAAGGGGTTCTTGCCTGTATTGCAAGGTATGAGATTGAGCACGGCTCAACGCCCGACCACGGCAGAAGATAGAGAAAAGATGAGTGTCGTCCCCTATGCCTTGGCCATAGGGTCTATCATGTATGCCATGTTGTGTACCAGACCTGATGTAAACCTTGCCGTAAGTTTGGTAGGAAGGTACCAAAGTAATCCCGGTATGGCATACTGGACAGCGGTTAAGAATATCCTGAAGTACCTGAAAAGGACTAAGGATATGTTTCTCGTCTATGGAGGTGACGAAGAGCTCATCGTAAAGGGTTACGTCGATGCTAGCTTTGACACAGATCTGGATGACTCTAAGTCACAAACCGGATACGTGTATATTTTGAATGGTGGGGCAGTCAGCTGGTGCAGTTGCAAGCAAAGCGTCGTGGCGGGATCTACATGTGAAGCGGAGTACATGGCAGCCTCGGAGGCAGCACAAGAAGCAATCTGGGTGAAGGAGTTCATTACCGACCTAGGATTTATTCCCAAAGCGTCGGGCCCGATGACTCTCTTCTGTGACAACACTGGAGCTATTGCCCTTGCCAAGGAGCCCAGGTTTCATAGGAAGACCCGACATATCAAGCATCGCTTCAACTCCATTTGTGAAAATGTTCAAAATGGAGACATAGATATTTGTAAAGTGCATACAGACCTGAATGTCGCAGATCCGTTGACTAAACCACTTCCTCGAGCAAAACATGATCAACACCAGAACTCTATGGGTGTTCGATTCATCACAATGTAACTAGATTATTGACTCTAGTGCAAGTGGGAGACTGTTGGAAATATGCCCTAGAGGAATAATAAAATGGTTATTATTATATTTCCTTGTTCATGATAATTGTCTATTGTTCATGCTATAATTGTGTTATCCAGAAATCGTAATACATGAGTGAATACATAGACCACAACATTTTCCTAGCGAGCCTCTAGTTGACTAGCTCGTTGATCAACAGATAGTCATGGTTTCCTGACTATGGACATTAGATGTCATTGATAACGGGATCACATCATTAGGAGAATGACACATCATTAGGAGAATGACGTGATGGACAAGACCCAATCTTAAGCATAGCACAAGATCGTGTAGTTCGTCTGCTAGAGCTTTTCTAATGTCAAGTATCCTTTCCTTAGACCATGAGATTGTGAAACTCCCGGATACTGTAGGAATACTTTGGGTGTGCCAAACGTCACAACGTAACTAGGTGACTATAAAGGTGCACTACGGGTATCTCCGAAAGTGCCTGTTGGGTTGGCACGAATCGAGACTGGGATTTGTCACTCCGCATGACGGAGAGGTATCTCTGGGCCCACTCGGTAAGACATCATCGTAATGAGCTCAATGTGACTAAGGGTTGGTCACGGTATGATGTGTTGCAGAACGAGTAAAGTGACTTGCTGGTAACGAGATTGAACGAGGTATTGGGATACCAACGATCAAATCTCGGGCAAGTAACGTACCGATTGACAAAGGGAATTGAATACGGGATTGATTGAATCCTCGACATCGTGGTTCATCCGATGAGATCATCGTGGAATATGTAGGTGTAAGTGCATCTAGTGCCACCCCTAGTTGGTTTTGGAGTATTGACGACAAACCTAGTTGAGGGACTAATGTGTTTGTGAGAATTGCAGGATAACACAGGTAGAAGTCCCTCATTGATTCGGTTTTCCTACCAGAGATGACCCCTAAAAATGTATGAAGACATTGAAGTCAAAGGTGGTATATGAAGATATTCACATTGAAGACTATGACAAGAGAAGACATCGCATGAAGCCTATGGAGCTCGAAGACTTAGATCTTTCGTAGGTAGTTTTCTTCCTCTTTGTTGAGTCATAGGAACCACCGTACTGTTAAGTGGGGTCCAAGAGAACCAGTCAGAATGACTGAAGTGATGCTTAAACAAAATCCATGTCTTCGAGTGAAGACTTTGAGAGCGAATCTTGTCCAGAGTCGGACAAGTCAGCTTTGCTTGTAGCCCAAGTAAAGTTGCCGTGTGAGTTTCAAATCTGACCGTTGGAACACGTGTCAGTTCCTTAGTGACCCAGGGTCATTTCGGACAAATCAGGTCGGGTTGCCAAGTGGCTATAAATAGCCCACCCCCTACAACCATAAACGGTTGGCTGCTCAGATTCAGAGTATGGCTTTTGTC
>NW_025243882.1:0-2853 GCF_018294505.1 Triticum aestivum
GGACATTCCTAAAACGGCCTTTGTTACTCGTTATGGCCAATACGAGTACACCGTCATGTCCTTCGGTTTAACCAACGCTCCAGCCACCTTTTCTCGGTTAATGAACTCAATCTTCATGGAGTATTTGGATAAATTCGTCGTGGTTTATCTCGATGACATACTCATCTACTCCAAGAACGAGGAAGAACATGCCGAACATTTGAGGCTAGTGTTGAAGAAACTTCGAGAGCATCGCCTTTATGCCAAATTTTCGAAATGTGAATTCTGGTTGACAGAAGTGACCTATCTGGGTCATGTAATATCTGGTAACGGTATTGCTGTTAACCCTGAGCGAGTTCAAGCCATCCTTGATTGGACTCCACCCGAATCGGTCAAGCAAGTTCGGAGTTTTCTAGGCTTAGCGAGCTATTGCCGTCGCTTTGTCGAGAACTTCTCCAAAGTTGCTAAACCTCTAACCGAACTCCTCAAGAAAGATAAGAAGTTCGAATGGACTCCGCAATGTGAGCACAGCTTTCAGGAACTGAAAAGACGCCTGACCTCTGCTCCCGTGCTGGTACCGCCAGACTTCTCCAAGGACTTTGTTATCTACTGCGACGCCTCGCGACAAGGACTAGGTTGCATTCTCATGCAAGATCGATACGTAATTGCTTACGCTTCACGGAAATTGCACCCACATGAGGAGAATTATCCTACTCATGATCTAGAGCTTGCAGCCGTAGTCTATGCACTTAAGACCTGGCGACATTACCTCCTCGGTAATCGTTGCGAAATATTCACTGATCACCAAAGTCTGAAGTATATTTTCACCCAACCGGATCTGAATCTCAGGCAAAGACGTTGGGTTGAATTGATCACAGACTTCGACTTAGGAATAACCTACACTCCAGGGAAAGCCAACGTCATGGCTAATGCGTTAAGTCGTAAATCTTATTGTAACAATCTGATGTTACAACAAAGTCAACCGCTTCTCCATGAGGAATTTCGGAAGCTTAACCTTCACATTGTACCTCAAGGTTCTCTTTCCACCTTGGTAGCAAAACCTGCTCTTACGGATCAAATCATCGCTGCCCAAAAGCGAGATAAGGGAATATCTAAAATCAAAGAGAACATTGCTAGCGGAGGTGCTAGTTGTTTCTCCACAAATGATCATGGTGTTGTGTACTTTGAGAACCGTCTAGTGGTTCCCAAGAACCAGCATCTACGGCAGTTGATCCTTAAGGAGGCTCATGAATCTCCTCTCACTATTCATCCCGGTAGTACTAAAATGTATCAGGACCTACGCCAGAGGTTCTGGTGGACTAGGATGAAGAGAGAAATTGCTCAGTATATTGCCAATTGCGACGTCTGTCGACGTGTAAAAGCAGAGCATCAACGGCCTGCTGGCACCCTTCAACCCTTAGCTATTCCTGAATGGAAATGGGATAAAATTGGTATGGATTTCATTACCGGTTTTCCTAGGACCAAAAGGGGGAATAATGCTATTTTCGTCGTGGTCGATCGTCTTTCCAAAGTAGCTCATTTCTTACCTGTTCGTGAGAGTATAACCGCTAGTCAGCTGGCAGACTTATACATCTCCCGAATAGTGTCCCTCCATGGTGTTCCTTTGGAAATCAATTCGGATCGAGGAAGTCTTTTCACCTCTCGATTTTGGGAAAGTTTCCAAAATGCTATGGGAACTCGTCTCTCCTTTAGCACCGCTTTCCACCCTCAGTCGAGTGGTCAAGTGGAACGCGTCAACCAAATTCTAGAAGACATGCTTCGAGCCTCTGTTATCTCGTTCGGAATGGACTGGGAGAAGTGCCTTCCATTTGCCGAATTCGCTTACAACAACAGCTATCAATCTAGCTTGGGTAAAGCCCCTTTTGAAGTTCTCTATGGACGATGATGTCGAACACCCCTTAACTGGTCAGAGACCGGGGAAAGACAATTCTTTGGCCCGGACATGATTCAAGAAGCAGAAGAACAAGTTCGTATCGTTCGTGAAAAGTTGAAAACAGCCCAATCCCGTCAAAAGAGTCAATATGACCGAAAACATAAGGCTATGACTTTCGAGGTTGACGAGAAGGCTTATCTTCGGGTCACCCCTCTGAAGGGAACCCATCGTTTCGGTATCAAAGGCAAATTGGCTCCTCGTTACATTGGACCTTTTCGCATTCTTGCCAAACGAGGAGAAGTTGCCTACCAGTTGGAACTACCTCCGCACCTCTCCAGAGTTCACGATGTCTTCCACGTTTCTCAACTTAGGCGTTGCTTCTCGGATCCTATCCGTGAAGTGGACCACGAAACGCTTGATCTCCAAGATAATCTTACATATCGAGAGTACCCCGTTCGTATCCTCGATCAGGCCGAACGTACCACCCGACGTCATAACATCAAGTTTCACAAAGTTCAATGGTCGCACCATTCCGAGGATGAAGCAACTTGGGAAAGGGAGGATCGTCTTCGACTCGAGTATCCCGCCTTCTTCTCGGAGGAACCCAAATCTCGGGACGAGATTCTTTTGAGTGGGGGTGAGTTGTCACATCCTAGCTAGTTATGCATTAGAGTGTTGCATCATGTTTACTTTTCATCAGAAACTTGAAATGGGGATGACAGAACCCCCAGTCCCCTCTGAAACCAACTAGGGTTACTAAAATAATTTTTCAATGAACCTGAAATGCCCTTCTAAAATGCCCATCATTTTTGTCTTGGTTCAGAACCTCTGCCAAAAGTGGTGCACATTTTCCTAGGCCATCCTAGGGTTTTTTTTTGAATTAAGTCATAAATATTTGAATTTGGGCATTTAAAATTATATAAAATATTTAAATGCTCAAATATCTCCAAACTAAAATGTTTCATGTTGGAAATAATCCA
>NW_025243883.1:0-2853 GCF_018294505.1 Triticum aestivum
CATCCAAGAGGCCGTGTCCAAGTATTGTGGACACTTGAAGCATCTCATCGCACGGTGGCCTAGCGGTGCATAAATCACCGAGCAAGTAAGTTGATCACTAGCTTGACATGCATTGTTTTGTTGCTCACTAGCTGGATATGCTTATTAGTTTTGTTGATCACTAGCCGGACATGCATTGTTTTGTTGCTCACTTGTCGACAATGTTTCACTTTGTAGCCTACTCATGGTTGTTTGGTGTACAAGAAGGGGGAGAAGAAGTCCTTCACCATCATGCATTGTTGGTTGAAGTAGTAGAACATTTTCATAGCCAAGACTGCCGTCCAAGCCAACGACGAAGAAACAGGTGACCCTACCGACCCAACCCAAGAACCGCTGAAGAAGGTTTGAAGAAATTTACGGAGGAAGAAGTGGGAGGAGGAGAGGGCGAAGTGAGAAGGTGCGGCGGCCAAGCTGACAAAGAGGTTCGAGGACATCTTGGCGAAGAAGGAGGAGGCATGCGTGGAGCGCTTGGACCTAAAAGAGGGTAAAAAGGTGGAGAGGTTCAAATTGTTGGTAGAGACGACGGACAAGAAGCTCAAGCTCGAAGAGAGAAGGACCATGATCGAAGATAGGAAGGCCGCGCTCGAGAAAGAGAAGGTGAATATTGCCACCAAGAAGATGCCAAGATGTTGACCTTGAATGTGGTCTCTTTGGATGCCGACGCAAGAATGATCTTGCAATCCGTCTGGTACAAAATGTTGGAGTGGTGGCGGTGGGGGGCAATCAGGATGCGGTGGAGACGGACGTGGGCGCAGGCATATACCAGATGTTGCAGTGGTAGAATGATCTTGCCTTTTTTTTAATGTGATTAGGCATGTGATCCGGCGTGTTGTGTGGATCGAAGTAATTCAAATTTAAAGTGTCCTTTACTTACGGACATATATAAAATAACGTTGTATGACGGTCTCCTGCATTCGTGTTCGTGGACTGGTCTCTCTATCAGCGAGCGGATGGGGGAGAAAATTTGGCTGGTGAACCTGAGAACATGGTCCTTCTCTCTTCGAGCTAGAAATGTTTTTGACACTAGAGAAGGTGAATATTGCCGCCAGAAAGATGCCAAGATGTTGACGTTGAATGTGAACTCTTTGGATGCCGACGCAATAGTGATTTTGCAATCCGTCCGCTATCAGATATTGCAGTGGCAGAAAGATTAGTTGGCGGTGGCGGGCAATGAGGACGCGGCATAGACGGACGCGGACGCGGACGCGGACATGGAGACCGTCTACGTGGTGACAATGGCACCACCATGATCAGGAAGCAGATGACTGGGATTACCGGTCCGGTAGGATAGAAAATTATACGGACTGTGGGACTAATATTCTTTTGGATTCTGACATATAAAAAGTAAGCACTTGCCTTTTTTTTGGGTTGTGATTAGACATGCGATCTGGCGTGCGGTGTGGATGGATGTAATTCAAATTTAAAGTGTCCTTTACTTAAGGACATATATAAAATAACGTTCTATGACGATCTCCCGTATTCGTGTTCACGGACTGGTCTCTTTTTAGCGGGTGGATGGGGGAGAAAATTTGGCGGATGAACCTGAGAACATGCAAGAGAAATGCCTCTGTGGAACCACCAGGTTCGGAGCCGCCGGAAGTGAGCCCTCTCCATTTGGCTGCTCACGAGAGGAATGGGAAAAGGTAAGGAAGGCTACTCTTGCATGTGACCAAAACGTTTCGATAAATATTAGCAACGGAGCGAATCAACCTGTGGTTAAGTTGGTTAGGTGGATAGTGGTATCCCTAACTCACCAGGGTTTAAATCCTGGTGCTCGCATTATTCCTGGATTTATTTCAGAATTTCCGGCGATGCGTTTTCAGTGGGAGGAGATGTTCCCGTCGACGACGAGGCGCCTACGGTGACTTTATAAATCTCAAGATGATATGTCGGCTCAATCTCTCAAAGGTGTTCATAGAGGTAGGGTGTGCGTGTGTGCGTTCATAGGGATGAGCGTATGCACGTGTATATGAGCGCTTGTGTATGTACTGATGCTCAAAAAAAATATCAGCAACGGAGCGATGCAAGTGGACGTTGGAAGATAGCACAACATGGACGACACAGCAGCCTGCCACCCTGTTTCTTCGTTATTACTTTCCAAAGCACGTGTTTGCCAACCTAGCAAGGGACCGCAGCTTTGACCTAACTTTGACCCATGCATGAGCATGCATGCATGTGTGGGTCTACGCGAGTCGTCGCCTCGTCAAGCATCCTAGCTACCGTTCCGGCCTGCCCTATAAAAACCCTCACTGTGAGATCTGAGATTCAGTCAAGAGCCGAGAGCTAGCCAGAGGAATCCATCATGGGGCGCTCTTCTTCTTCTTCTTCTTCCACCGCACGCGTCGTGGCACTGGTGGCTCTCCTATGGTGTTCCCTTGCATGCTCCGCAGCGGCCCAAAGTAAGTAACTACACTAACTCAATTATTATTTCCTTTTCTTTTTCCTTAAAAAATACTCTCTTCGTCCCATAATATAAAAATATTTTTGACATGTGTCAAGAACAAACGGAAGGAGTATCTAATACTGGTATGAAGCAGGGGTAATTTCCTTAGCTGGGACAGATCATGCGTGCCGATAATAATGATGATATATATTGCAGTTCATCTGGATGGAAACCGTCACGACCAAAGCCCTCCGTCGCCGCGTTCCGGTGGGCTCCGAAGGTTGCAGCCGACGCCGGAGCCTCCGAGCGCGTCGCCACTTGCGCCGCCGTCACCGCCACCGACGGACACTAGTAGAAAAGGGGACAACGGTTCAGACCGGGGCAGTCCATTAGTCCCGGTTCAGACCAGAACCGGGACCAATGGGGCATTG
>NW_025243884.1:0-582 GCF_018294505.1 Triticum aestivum
CGCACATGCTATGCGGGTGAAATGATGATACCATGCCAAGTTTCAACATTTTCATAGTTCATTTTGTAGTGATTTTCAATTTCACGGTCATTTAGCTCTCTAAACAATTAGGTAAATGACTGAAAAACAACAAATGATGTCACAACATGTTGGAAATTGATGACGTCGCTTTGAATGATGCATACTGAACACACAAGAAGTCCGGAGTCCAAATAAGTTTAAAAAACATTGAAGTGCCCATGCAACAGATGAGTTCTCGTCCGAAACCGTGATACTCCGAAAGAGATTGTCCAGTTTGTACACGAAGTCGTCCAGTTTTTATCGTGACCCTCTCTACTCTTTCGCACATGCTATGCGGGTGAAATGATGATACCATGCCAAGTTTCAACATTTTCACAATTCATTTTATAGTGATTTTCAATTTCACGGTCATTTGGCTCTCTAAAGAATTAGGTAAATGACTGAAAAACAGCAAATGATGTCAGAACATGTTGGAAATTGATGATGTCGCTTTGAATGCTGCATACTGAATGCAAAAGAAGTCTGGAGTTCAAATAAGTTTAAAAAACATTGAAGTGCGCA
>NW_025243884.1:592-1308 GCF_018294505.1 Triticum aestivum
GGTGAAATGATGATACCATGCCAAGTTTCAACATTTTCACAATTCATTTTGTAGTGATTTTCAATTTCACGGTCATTTGGCTCTCTAAAGAATTAGGTAAATGACTGAAAAACAGCAAATGATGTCAGAACATGTTGGAAATTGATGATGTCGCTTTGAATGCTGCATACTGAATGCAAAAGAAGTCTGGAGTTCAAATAAGTTTAAAAAACATTGAAGTGCGCATGTAACAGATGAATTCTCGTCCGAAACCCTGATACTCCGAAAGAGATTGTCCAGTTTGTACACGAAGTGCGTCCAGTTTTTGCCGTGACCCTCTCTACTCTTTCGCACAGCTATGTGGGTGAAATGATGATACCATGCCAAGTTTCAACATTTTCACAGTTCATTTTGTCGTGATTTTCAATTTCACGGTAATTTAGCTCTCTAAACAATTAGGTAAATGACTGAAAAACAGCAAATGATGTCAGAACATGTTGGAAATTGATGACGTCGCTTTGAATGCTGCATACTGAATGCAAAATAAGTCTGGAGTTCAAATAAGTTTAAAAAACATTGAAGTGCCCATGTAAGAGATGAGTTCTCGTCCGAAACCTTGATACTCCAAAAGAGATTGTCCAGTTTGTATACGAAGTGCGTCCAGTTTTTGCCATGACCCTCTCTACTTTTTCGAACATGCTATGCGGGTGAAATGATGATACCATGCCAAGTTTTAA
>NW_025243884.1:1776-2852 GCF_018294505.1 Triticum aestivum
GGTAAATGACTGAAAAACAGCAAATGATGTCAGAACATGTTGGAAATTGACGATGTTGCTTTGAATGCTGCATACTAAATGCAAAAGAAGTCTGGAGTTCAAATAAGTTTAAAAAACATTGAAGTGCCCATGTAACAGATGAGTTCTCGTCCGAAACCGTGATACTCCGAAAGAGATTGTCCAGTTGGTACACGAAGTTCGTCCAGTTTTTGCCGTGACCCTCTCTCCTCTTTCGCACATGCTATGCGGGTGAAATGATGATACCATGCCAAGTTTCAACATTTTCACAGTTCATTTTGTAGTGATTTTTAATTTCACGGTCATTTAGCTCTCTAAACAATTAGGTAAATGACTGAAAAACAGCAAATAATGTCAGAACATGTTGGAAATTGATGACGTCGCTTTGAATGCTACATACTGAACGCAAAAGAAGTCTGGAGTTCAAATAAGTTTAAAAAACATTGAAGTGCGCATCTAACAGATGAATTCTCGTCCGAAACCCTGATACTCCAAAAGAGATTGTCCAGTTTGTACATGAAGTGCGTCCAGTTTTTGCCGTGCCCCTCTCTACTCTTTCGCACAGCTAAGTGGGTGAAATGATGATACCATGCCAAGTTTCAACATTTTCACAGTTCATTTTGTCGTGTTTTTCAATTTCACGGTAATTTAGCTCTCTAAACAATTAGGTAAATGACTGAAAAACAGCAAATGATGTCAGAACATGTTGGAAATTGATGATGTCGCTTTGAATGATGCATACTGAACACACAAGAAGTCCAGAGTCCAAATAAGTTTAAAAACATTGAAGTGCCCATGTAACAGATGAGTTCTCATCCGAAACCCTAATACTCCGAAAGAGATTGTCCAGTTTGTACACGAAGTGCGTCTAATTTTTGCCGTGACCATCTCTACTCTTTCGCTCATGCTATGCGGGTGAAATGATGATACCATGCCAAGTTTCAACATTTTCACAGTTCATTTTGTAGTGATTTTCAATTTCACGGTCATTTAACTCTCTAAACAATTAGGTAAATGACTGAAAAACAGCAAATGATGTCAGAACATGTTGGAAATTG
>NW_025243885.1:0-2852 GCF_018294505.1 Triticum aestivum
GATTTAATACCAACGATTGTAGCAAGTTGGCCTCGGCTTCTTTGGGATGTTTTTCAACCGTATATGCATCTATGAGATTTGTGTTGATGAACCCAATAACACCGATTTGTCTTTTCTTCAATTCGGCGATCTTCAATCTCCATAATATAGTGAGGATAAGTATAAATACATGCAATGAAAGAGCTGACCTATATAGAGAGACTTAATGACAGAAGTAGTACTACTTACAGACAGTAGCAAGTGATCGTTGTTTTATCGAGGGACTTTAGATTGTAAAACTGGAAGAAATCCTCAAATGGAACATTCAGCAGTTCAATTCCAACGAGGTCATGCTCCGGTTTAACTCTCAGCGTCAAAGTACTCATCCCATCAGACTCTCTGCAGGTTTTCATGTACCAATCATGTAGTCTTCGCATCATCGTGCTTAGAGATCTGACATCTTTGACGAGAGGCTTCCCGTAATGGTATTTGTGGTTGTCCACCTCCATGATTTCATAATGTACATCGTCGAGCAGGTAATCTCCAAGATTGCTATAACCGGGCACCATACCCGGATCATTAGCGACGATGTCTTTTGACAGCTTCAGCGGGGGGCACGATTGGTTCGCTTGTTCGCCGAGCTGGGCAATTTTTTCCCAGCTCGTCGTTCTTTCATCCTTTTATCACTGACAGTACTTCCCGACCGCTCCGCTTCGGCATATGCCTTTCCAAGAACGCGCTCATAGTTGCCTCTTGGCGGAGACTTTGGTGGTTTTGTCAGGGCAGCCAGAGTGCGCTTTGCTTTCACCGGATCTACCTTCTCCTCCGGAGGTGGATGTTTCTTTCCTTTGACCCCTTCAAAGAAGTTCTTCACTTCGGCTCGCACGATCTCCACGTTCTCCTCCTCGGTCCTCTCATATGGTAACTTCTCTGGAGTCTTCAGAGAAGGACCGAATCTGTATTGCCTCCCGCCTCTGGCAGCTGTACTGCTAGACGCCGGCAGAGCAGACGGAGCGGCTGCGACTGTCTTCTTTCCTTGCTTACGAGGCGGAGGAGAAGGACTACGACGCGCCGGAGCAGCCGCAGCGGCGGCGGTTCTCTTCCGCCCTTGCTGACGAGGCGGAGAAGGAGGAGGCTGGCTGCTCTGGCGCGCCGGCGCTGGCGGAGAAGGAGGCGGAGTGCCGCCACGCGCCGGAGAAGGAGGCTAAGTGCCCTGATCACTCGCCGGAGGAGGAGGCGGAGTGCCCTTACTCGCCGGAGCCATCCAGTTCGGAAGCTTGATGAGCTCCTTCAGCGATAGGCATGGAGTCTTCAGAGCTAAACCCAGCCGAGTCTCCCCTTCACCGGTAGGGTGGTCAAGCTGGAGGTCCTCAAATCCCTCCGTTATTTCATCCACCATCACCATAGCATATCCTTCTAGAATCTACCGGCAGTGGTAGGTTGCGCCAGGTTCAGTAGGTAAAACAGAGCCAACAACCGCCTTGACTTTCAAGTTCTGCCATTCCGCCATAAGGTGGCAATGTTGAGACTCCGTGATAGCATCCACGGGGTAGCTAGCAGGAGCCGCATGCTCCAGCTGAAGCAGCTCGGTGGAAGCCACGCTGCTTCTCCGCTGAGATGGCGGTGTAGCTTCGGGGGCAGTTTCGGCATCTCGATTGCCGTCTCATTCCTCTAGCGCTTGAACCCTTTCGTGCAGCTTCTGAATTTGGATCTGCTCCACTTTTTTCCTCCTCTCCTGGGTTTTGTAATTGCCCGCGTCCGGAAAACCAGCCTTCCACGGAACGGAGCCTGGCGTGCCTCGTGTCCGTCCAGGGTGCTCAGTATTCCCGAGGGCCATTGTGAGCTCGTCGTTCTCTCTGTCTGGAACGAACGTCCCTTGCCGCGCTGCATCGATATAGTGCTTAAGCTTCTTGACGGGTATTGCAAGTTGCTCGTCCGTCCAACGACACCTCCCTGATACAGGGTCCAAGGTTCTGCCAGCCCTGAAGAACCAAGTCCGGCAACGGTCTGGCCAGTTCATTGGCTCTGGTTCGATCCCTTTATCAAGCAGATCCCTCTCAGACTTGGCCCACTTAGGCCGGGCTTTGAGGTAGCCACCTGACCCCGTGCGATGGTGAAGCTTCTTCTTCGCAGCATTCTGCTTGTTTGTCGCTGACATCTTCTTACTCTTTTCCGATGTCTTGTGGGCCACAAATGCGGGCCAGTGATCTCTGATCTTCTCATACCGGCCGACGAATTCTGGTGTCTCTTCTTTGTCGACAAAAGTTTTCAGCTCATTCTTCCACCTCCTGAATATGTCTGCCATCTTCTTCAGAGCATGAGACTTGATTAATTGCTCTATAACTGGCTTCTGCGGATCCTCCTCTGGCGGTAGGGTGAAATTTGCCTTCAGCTCAGTCCAAAGATCATCTTTCTGCATATCATTGACATAAGACACCTCAGGGTCTTCCTTCTTAGGCTTATACCATTGGTGGATGCTAATCGGGATCTTGTCCCTAACTAGAACCCCGCACTGAGCAGCAAAAGCATCCTTTGTCCGGAGGGGTTCAATCGGTTGGCCGTCGCGCGTGATTGCTGTGATCTCAAACCTTTCATCCGAGCGCAACTTTCTCTTTGGGCCTCGTCTCTTTACCGCAGTTGTGCTCGATCCGGAGGGCTAGAAAAAAGAAGAAAGACGAGTGTTAATTAATATGTGTACATACCAAAACAATGAATGCATCAATTAGCTAGTCAGCACAGGCTTAACTAATATATTTACCTGGCCGGACTCTGTTCGGTCACCGGAGCCGTCACCACGGGCTCCTTCTTGCACCAGCATTGGGTCACCGGAGCCATCATAATCATGTCTTTCCTCCTCCACTCTTCGATCACCG
>NW_025243886.1:0-2852 GCF_018294505.1 Triticum aestivum
GATCACATCATTAGGAGAATGATGTGATTGAGTTGATCCATTCCGTTAGCTTAGCACTCGATCGTTTAGTATATTGCTATTGCTTTCTTCATGACTTATACATGTTCCTATGACTATGAGATTATGCAACTCCCATTTACTGGAGGAACACTTTGTGTGCTACCAAACGTCACAACGTAACTGGGTGATTATAAAGGTGCTCTACAGGTGTCTCCGAAGGTACTTGTTGGGTTGGCGTATTTCGAGATTAGGATTTGTCACTCCGATTGTCGGAGAGGTATCTCTGGGCCCTCTCGGCAATGCACATCACTTAAGCCTTGCAAGCATTGCAACTAATGAGTTTGTTGCGAGATGATGTATTACGGAACGAGTAAAGAGACTTGCCGGTAACGAGATTGAACTAGGTATTGAGATACCGACGATCGAATCTCGGGCAAGTAACATACCGATGACAAAGGGAACAACGTATGTTGTTATGCGGTCTGACCGATAAAGATCTTCGTAGAATATGTGGGAGCCAATATAAGCATCCAGGTTCCGCTATTGGTTATTGACCGGAGACGTGTCTCGGTCATGTCTACATAGTTCTCGAACCCGTAGGGTCCGCACGCTTAACGTTTCGATGACAGTTATATTATGAGTTTACATGTTTTGATATACCAAAGGTTGTTCGGAGTCCCGGATGTGATCACGGACATGACGAGGAGTCTCAAAATGGTCGAGACATAAAGATTGATATATTGGAAGCCTATGTTTGGATATCGGAAGTGTTCCGGGTGAAATCGGGATTTTACCAAAGTACCGGGAGGTTACCGGAACCCCCCGGCAACATAATGGGCCTTAGTGGGCCTAGGTGGAAGAGAGGAGAGGCGGCTAGGGCTGGGCCGCGCACCCCTCCCCCCTAGTCCGAATAGGACAAGGAGAAGGGGGCGGCGCCCCCTTCCTTCTTCTCCCTCTCCTCTTTCCCCCCTCCCAAGTCCTAATCCAACTAGGAGAAGGGGGGAGTCCTACTCCCTGTGGGAGTAGGACTCCTCCTGGCGCGCCCCAAGGCTGGCCGCACCTCCCCCCTTTGATCCTTTATATACGGGGGCAGGGGGGCACCCCATAGACACAACAATTGATCATTGATCTCTTAGCCGTGTGCGGTGCCCCCCTCCACCATATTACACCTCGATAATATCGTAACGGTGCTTAGGCGAAGCCCTGCGTCGGTAGAACATAATCATCGTCACCACGCCATCGTGCTGACGAAACTCTCCCTTAACACTTGGCTGGATCGGAGTTCGAGGGACGTCATCAAGCTGAACGTGTGCTGAACTCGGAGGTGCCGTGCGTTCGGTACTTGATCGGTCGGATCGTGAAGACGTACGACTACATCAACCGCGTTGTATTAACGCTTCCTCTTTCGGTCTACGAGGGTACGTGGACAACACTCTCCCCTCTCATTGCTATGCATCACCATGATCTTGCGTGTGCGTAGGAATTTTTTTGAAATTACTACGTTCACCAACACTAAGCAAGGGGGGCAGCCAGCGGTCAACTCACCGGTGAGATCTCTCCACGGCGATGGGATCGCCGCCAGAGCTGAAAAACCCTAATCGAGATGGGGGCACCCCTCCTAGGTTATCGTGCACGGGTGACCAAAGGCATGGCTTTTGGGCTCGTCCATGGTGGTCAGTTTTCACTGATGGGCCGCACCTGTCACTAGAGGTGATTTTTTTACGACCTACATTAATGTTGTTTGAATGTGCTAATTTTTTCTTGAAGTTTTTTGAACATTTAAAATGTGCAGGTGAATTGCCTACAGGTGATTATGTTTTGTTGCATTTGTATTTACCTTCATTATGTTTACTAACGATAGAGAACAATAGCAAACACCCACGCAAAAGGCAAGGCCGGCTATGCTGCGATCATAGCCCAAGGCGTGTGCTCGAGCATACCCGGTGCATGCATGCGTAGGGCTGCAAACGAGTCGAGTTCGAGCGAGTTGGACTAGGCAGCTCAGTTTATAGTAAAATTCTAGCGAGCTCAAACTGAGCGAAGCTCAAGGTCGAGTTGTAGAAAGTGACTCATGCTTAGATTATAATGATCTTGAGTCAATCTCGAACTAGTTTCGAGCTGAATAAGATGATTTTTCTTGATTATCTAATGAAATTTTCAAAAAAGATAGGAGACAATACAACATAAGAAACCACTTTAAATTTAACTTATTGAAGACTACTCCCTCCAAACAAAAAAGACTACTCCCTCCATCTCATAATATAAGATGTTTTTGCAAGCTATGTTAGCTTGCATAAACGTCTTATATTATGGGGTGAAGGGAATCATACGCAAGAGTCGTGATGAACTAGAAAGATAGAACAATGAAGGTGCCTCCACTCTAATACTTTGGCCAAGAATAAACAAGATATTAAACACAGGACTGCCCACTTACATATTGAGGCTAAATTATGTTTGTGCTCAATTAAGCTTTGTTTGCTAGTACGTAAAATAGAGAAAAATTATGCAGAACGTATATCGCAATAAATTACCCTATTTTCTTTAAATGTGTGTCAAGATTATTTCATATAATTACCCGATATCGAGCTAGAATCGAGCGAGCTAGCGCTGGCCCAAGATCAGTTTGTTTCTTGACCGAGCTACATAAAGTGCTCATACTTAGCTCATTACATTCCGAGTCAATCTCGAGTCGAGCCAAAATTCGAGTTGATCTCGAGTAGCTCACGAGCCTCGAGCTTTTCTTGCAGCCGTCGTCCGTCCAAGGAAGGCGATGTCTGGCCCTGAGTTTGCACTCTGCTCTAGAGGGGGCGAAGAAGACACATTATGCATGAACTCTGAGAAATCTTGAATAT
>NW_025243887.1:0-2852 GCF_018294505.1 Triticum aestivum
AACTTGGATGCTCATCATTCTAGGACCAAATTTGTAACCATAGCAAATACCATGCTGTTCTAAAATACTCTCAAAATAATATAAGTGAAGCATGAGAGACTAGAAATTTCTTCAAAATTAAGTCACCGTCGTGCTCTAAAAGATATAAGTGAAGCACTAGAGCAAAAACTATCAAGCTCAGAAGATATAAGTGAAGCACATAGAGTACTCTAGCAAATTCTAATCAAGTGGGATTCTCCCAAAAGGTGTGTACAGCAAGTATGATTGTGGTAAACTAAAAAGCAAAGACTAATATAATACACGACGCTCCAAGCAAAACACATATCATGTGGCGAATAAATATATAGCTCCAAGTAAAGTTACCAATGAACGAAGATGAAAGAGGGGATGCCTTCCCGGGGCATCCCCAAGCTTAGGATTTTGACTATCCTTGAATATCTTGGGGTGCCATGGGCATACCCAAGCTTAGGCTCTTGCCACTCCTTATTCCATAGTCCATCAAAGCTCTACCCAAAACTTGAAAACTTCACAACACAAAACTCAACAGGAAATCTTATAAGCTCCGTTAGTGAAAGAAAACAAAACCACCACATAAGGTACTATAATGAACTCATTTTTTATTTATTTTGGTGTTAAACCTACTGTATTCCAACTTCTCTATGGTATATAAACTATTTTACTAGCCATAGATGCATCAAAATAAGCAAACAACACAGGAAAAACAGAATCTGTCAAAAACGGAACAGTCTGTAGCAATCTGTAACTAACGCAAACTTATGTAACTCTAAAACTCCTACCAAAATAAGAAGTCCTAGAAACTTTGTCTATTGATCAGCATCAAAAATAATCAACGGAAAATCACGTTTCTGTGATTTAACAAAACTAAATTCGTGCGTGCAAAGTTTCTATTTTTCAGCAGAATCAAATCAACTATCATCATAGGTTATCCTATAGGTTCTACTTGGCACAAACACTAATTAAAAGATCAAAACACATCTAAACAGAAGGTATATAAAAAATTTATTACTAAAGAGGAACAAAAACAAAAAACACAAAGAAAATTGGGTTGCCTCCCAACTAGCGCTATCGTTTAACGCCTCTAGCTAGGCATAAAAGCGAAGATAGATCTAAGTAGTGCCATCTTTGGCACTCGGAAAGGAAAAAGAGGATCTCCCTTCAATGGCATTCATTCTTCTATTTAGGGTAAGCACATTGCCATTAATGGATGAAGTAAGATGAAGCACATTACGGAAATTTGCATCTAGGCTAGACTTCATCTCTTTGATAATTTCATTTTGATAAAAGCATAAGAGAGTAGTTGATTCAACCTTATCATTCATAGGGTGCCAAAATATGGTTTTCATTTTTTCATAAGTATCTAGAGCATCCCCTTCAAGAAAACCTTCTTCAAAAATAGAATCTAAAACTTGTTTGAAAGAAGCGGGCAAGCCAACATAGAAACTTTTTAAGTAAACTTCAATTTGGTATTGTGGCACATAGCTAGCCTGAATCCTTAATAACATATCCCAAGCATCTTTTAAAGACTCATCAAGTAAATAACAAAAATATCCAGTGTCATCCTCATCAAAATTATTTAAGCTCTCATTGGTGACCGTGGTGGGTCTTTCTATAGCATCATTATTCATGAGCTTAGAGAGGATAGAGGGGTTATCCAAGGTACTAGAACCTAGGAAAGGGACCTTAGTTCTTTTTGATTCGGCCATGGCAACGGGAAGGCAAACGGAAAAGAGAGGGTGAATAAAACGACAAGGGTGAAGTGGGGGAGAGGAAAACGAGAGGCAAATGCCAAATAATGTAAATGCGAGGAAGATGAGTTTGTGATGGGTCTTGGTATGTCTTGACTTGAGCGAAGACCTCCCCGGCAACGGCGCCAGAAATCCTTCTTGCTACATCTTGAGCTTGCATTGATTTTCCTTGAAGAGGAAAGGGTGATGCAGCAATAGTAGCGTAAGTATTTCCCTCAGTTTTTGAGAACCAAGGTATCAATCCAGTAGGAGGCTCCTCAAAAGTCCCATGCACCTACACAAATAAACAAAGAACTCACAACCAACGCAATAAAGGGGTTGTCAATCCCTTCACGGCCACTTGCGAAAGTGAGATCTGATAGAGATAGTATGATAAGATAAATATATTTTTGGTATTTTATAATATAGATGCAAAAAGTAAATATGCAAATAAAAGTAGATTGAAAGCAAATATGATAAGTGATAGACCCGGGGGCCATAGGTTTCACTAGTGGCTTCTTTCAAGATAGCATAAGTATTACGGTGGGTGAACAAATTACTGTCGAGCAATTGATAGAAAAGCGAATAGTTATGAGATTATCTAGGCATGATCATGTATATAGGCATCACGTCCGCAACAAGTAGACCGACTCCTGCCTGCATCTACTACTATTACTCCACACATCGACCGACTCCTGCCTACATCTAGAGTATTGAGTTCATAAGAACAGTGTAACGCCTTAAGCAAGATGACATGATGTAGAGGGATAAACTCATGCAATATGATATAAACCCCATCTTTTTATCCTCGATGGCAACAATACAATACGTGCCTTGCAACCCTGACTAGTAGAAAAGGGGGCATTTGTCTCGGTTCGTAAGGGCCTTTAGTCTCGGTTCATGAACCGGGACTAATGGGTCGTTACTAATACCTCCCCCCTTTAGTCCCGGTTCAAACACGAACCGGGATAGATGGTGCCGGTGCACCAAGCCCAGGCAGGGGGGCCTTTGGTCCCGGTTGGTGGCACCAACCAGGACCAAAAGGCATCCACGCATCAGCATTCCAGTGGCTGGGTTTTTTGGTTGTTTTTTTGAAGGGGGGGGGGG
>NW_025243888.1:0-2852 GCF_018294505.1 Triticum aestivum
TCACCTTGACTGGACCGAGGACTGCGCCCTACCTCCGATCGTCATGTTCGGATGAGGGCCTTCATCAACATCAACTCCGATATCTATCAAGATCATGGAGGAATCATCCAGGGAGCCCGGGGGCTCAACGTCAACATTGCCCTCGGGCGACCGTGTTGTTTTTCTGGACAGCGAACTTGTATCCGCCGCCACCGCCTCCTCAAGTGTCGTTTTAACGATTGCTTCGGTGGAATTGTGCGGAATTGGGTCTACAACAACTCCGGAAAATTTCATCGAGTTCTGATGGAGGAATCTCTGGCATTCCGCGATATACCGGAGCCCTGTCAAATCTGGACGGGAATCTGGACGAGTTTAGGGTGTGGTGTCCAGCTTCTAGCTCGGACGTCCTTTGGAAGATCCAACCGTTGATCGGCTGAGGAATTCCTATATATACCACCCCTCAAAATTTCAGCTCGATCCGACCGTCCAAACTTCGGGAACCTTCCGATTAGTGCATCACTTTTAGGATCTGTTTTCTGCGCGAAAACGAATCCGACCCAAGTTCGTCTTTTTTATGAACGGGATTTCGGACATCTTTTTTGAAGGAAGTTTTGTATGGGGTATTGTGTCTTGTTCCCGAACACATCCCACTAACTTTAAATCTTTTGAACATGATCTTCACCATCATGCTGGTGTCAAACCAGTCCGGCAATATTGCTCCACGGCTGCCGACCTGTGCTAGACACGTCGTCACTTTGTTGAGCCGAGCTCAACTTTTCGGATCATCATCTCGGCAAGCCGAACAGGAGTCCGGCATCGCAAAGGATAAATCATCACCAAAATCGCTGCCCCATGGATTACACGGAGCGGGCACGCCGGCGTCGCCGCACGGTCACTTCATCAAGCCGCCATTAACCACGTCACGAGTCACGACCTGCATCGGCAGGGCCACACTGTTTATTTTTCAAGCCTATGTCCATCACACCGACCTACTTCGACTCATCGGCTGACATCGAGGCTTCAACACCTCGGCTGGACCGGGGGCTTCGGCATCTCTTCATCAACCTACTCCGGAGACTTCGGCATCACCAGTCAACCGGCTTCATCACGTTAGCTGGACCGGTGGCTTTGCCTCGGCGAGCCAACCTTTACCAGCATTGTCATGCCGCCGCTTCACCGCCCATCAGGCAATGAAAATGCGGATCGATTCCCAATTTTGGTAGTCACTTTTCTTTGGATTGCTACAACAAATAAACCAGGTGCTATTAATCCTAGTATTTTTTCGCTTGTTTGGGTTTATTTTTCCCAAGGAATTATTACTCTGGTTTGTCCATCATCTGTACACAGGTCTATCAAATGATGGCCGCATTAACGACGGTCGCGTGGTGGTTCGGTCAGTTTCCGTACATAGTACGGCGAACGCCGCATACGTAACTCGGACCGACCTGTGAATTCAGGCTTTGCCACACCTTTATCGCATCACGCCGACGCCCGGCATCGACATTGACTTCGGCGTCAGGCCTTTTATTACTCACTTTGCATAAATTATTTATTATGCAACATTTTTTTATTTATCATTATTATTATTATCTCCGGTTTGCATTATTTTTTGTGCACACGTAAATGATTCGGGTCGGGCAGTGTTGTCACCTCGGCGTACTGACATACCATGTCACCTCGGCTGGACGGGGAGCTTCGTCAACACCTTATTAACCCACGCCGGGGACTTCGACGGCCTGCATTGGTCGCGCTATGTCACCTCTTCGGAGTGCCGAGTTTTTCGCTCGGCCACATCGGGCTTGGGGGCTGAGACCTTGTCCCGCACCAAGCTCGGACCGCATCATCAATGCCGAACACATTAACCAGCTAAGTCGCTTTGACGCTCAAAAACTCCCAGTTTTAAATTTTGTTCGATTCGACCAAGCATTATACCTTTTTGGCAAAAAGTGGTTTGTGAAAAACTTCCTTGTTGGAACTTTGTTTGTGACACACAAATTCAAATACCCCGTTTACTTGGGGGTTCCTTTATGAAGTTTTTCCTCTTGCATATGATTATACTTGTACGGCTTCGTTCCTTGTTCGTGTATTACGCCACAATATGCACCATATTGACTTAAGCGATTTGCAAGCTGGGTTGCCTCGCTCCTGTGTTTACCCCTACGTTCCCGATTGTTCGGCTAGGGAGTAAAGGGAGCACCTCTGCGATTATCACGATCGGGTCATCCGAGCCGGACCTCAGACTGGGTGAAGCCGAAAGCTAGCGCTCTTATTTTTTTAATTATGGTCGGCACACAACGGAACTCATGAGTATAAAAAATCTATCGCACAAGTCTCATAGTAACAATGAGCACCGAAGAAAGGTATCGGTGGGGGTACTATTTTCTTAGAAGATGCTTCTTACACTTCGTCAGTAATATAGCATAAGTTCCCTGAGCGCGCTTTGTCTGTTACAGCCTTATGGCCTGATTGCCTGGTTATCGGAAACACCATCGATATTCTCAACAGGTGGAGTACATAACACTTTTCGGCCCTTGACCGAAGAGGGAGAATCCGACGGTCGGTTAAGACGCGTATAAAGTTCGGGTGAACACAGATATGATATAAGTACTTGGTACATACAATCATTATACATAAAATTCTTTTACCCAAGTCACTTGGGGGCTCTTAAATTTATATGAGCCGTTTTATAATAAGTGTTCTTCTTCTTAGTCGTTGCAAAGTTTTTTATTATTATTATTTATCACTCCTTTTTTCGACACAAGTGTGTGGTCACTAGCCCGGGAGCCCAATTTCTCTCTCAAAGCCGCTAGAGTTTAGTTTGCTAAGCTGGCCTAACGAGAAGTACTCCGCCTTCGGGATAGGAGGTTAAAGCC
>NW_025243889.1:0-2851 GCF_018294505.1 Triticum aestivum
AAGTAGTACTAAAAAGCAGTTTAGTCCCCAACTTAGCCCATAAACATCTCGAAAAGTGGCTAAGAAATTTAGTATCACGATCTGAAACAATAGTATTTGGCACACCATGCAAGCGAATAATTTCACGAAAGAACAAATCAGCAACATTAACAGCATCATCGCTTTTATGACATGGTATAAAGTGTGCCATTTTCGAGAATCTATCCACGACAACAAATATGCTATCCCTCCCCTTCTTTGTTCGAGGTAAACCTAAAACAAAGTCCATAGATATATCCTCCCAAGGAACACTAGGTACAGGCAAAGGCATATATAAACCATGAGGATTGAGTCGTGACTTAGCTTTTTGACATGTAGTGCATCGAGCAATAAAACGCTCAACATCCCGTCTCATCTTTGGCCAAAAGAAATGTGTAGCAAGTACGTCCTCCGTCTTCTTCACGCCAAAGTGTCCCATTGATCCTCCTCCATGCGCCTCCTGCAACAACAAAAGACGAACGGAGCTAGCTGGAATGCATAGCTTGTTAGCACGAAACACAAATCCATCGTTAACGACGAACTTGTTCCACATTCTTCCTTCTTTACAGTTCTGCATTACATCTTTAAAATCAGCATCATGCACATATTGATCTTTGATGGTCTCCAAACCAAATATTTTGAAGTCAAGTTGTGAAAGCATAGTATAGCGGCGAGACAATGCATCAGCAATAACATTTTCTTTTCCCTTCTTGTGTTTAATGACATAAGGAAAAGTCTTAATGAATTGATGAGGACATGACTACCTTGGATATGACCAAAAATATTGCATATATGCATATTTGTCAGGTGATTTCTAGTGCAAACTATTCAATAATCTATTTATGTTATCCAGAACAAAAATCTTCACACACTTTTGTGTTTTGTCTAATTGCAGGTGTATGGGACATTTGTACAATCCACATATGAAGATAAGGAAGAAAGAGATGTTTATTTGCTGTCCAAAAAGTTCTCTCACGTGACTTTTGGCCCAAGAGAAGATAGAGTCCAAGTCTCTCACGTTCTGGATTCAGATTCGGACTGCACAGACACACCTGACTCAAAACGGACACAAGTTTTTCATACGGACTCCGAATTGGGTGATTCTTTTTTTGTTGGAAACTAGATTTCGTGTACTTTCCAACCCAATTGGAATCACCTTCAAATTCGTCCGGAGCGTTGAGTTGTGGACGAAACAATTTGATGCTGCAGCAGAATCCGAGTCAAACTACAAGTCCAAAGGTGTTACATCACCTCCACTTGGGCCCATTGGCCTTGTACGACCTAGATTTAGTTTTAGGCTGCCTTGGGACGTCCTCCCACCTCCTTGGCCGCCACCCCTTGCTCCTATATAAGTAGATCCATCTAGTAGCTTTTCCTTGGGATTTGTTTAGTTAAAAGTTAGCCAACGCAACTTCGTGTACTTCGTTTGTGTCCAACGACCAGACCAAGACCGCTTTCGGATCCCCACCATTATCAATACTTCATACATATTCGCGATATTCAGATTGCTTTTATCATATTCTTGCTCGTTCTTCAATTGCTTGCAGGAATAGACCTTCGTGGTCAGGTTGATCGTGCACCGGCGTGGTCAATAACCTCTGGAGATTGGTTTAGCGATTGCTAAGGCGCAACGTCGTGCACGTTTCTAGTCGGATCGTCAAAGTCGTCTCCACCAAATCGATAGTTACCATCTCATCGAAAGATCGGGACACCCCGCCTCTATCAAGTGGTATCAGTTTTCAGGTTGCTCGGTGAGAATTTCCAGTTTTCCCTAGATTAGATTTATTTTCTTACCTATTGTCCAAGAAAAAGCCACAAAAAAAAGATAGGTCTATTCATCCTTTGTCCAAGCCAGTCTGAGCCTTTGCAATTTTCTTTTCATTGTATGCATAGTTGAATTATCGGTTGCATCATCGTGTCGAGTTGCTGGTCTTAGTGTCTAGGTCGTTTAGAGTTTCGAGTTCTGTTCACATTAGTCACGTCGCCGCTGCATCATTATCCCTTCCGCTGTCCACCACCCATCCATCAATTTCCTCCACGTGCTACCCACCGTTCATTGTCATAATCATAGTTGAGATCGTTCCCATCTTCGCTTGATCCAATCTACATCTTATCTAGTTTGTTTTGGAACGAGGGAGAGAGAAAAAAAGATAGAGAAAAAAACAAGAGAAAAAAAGTAAAAAAAAAGTCAGAGAAAAAAAAAGAAAGGAAAAGAAAAAAAAGTGTGAGAAAAAAAAGAGAGGAGAAAAAAAAACAAAATTTGGATCTATCTAGACTCAATCTCGTAGTTGAATTCGGATTGGAATCTGTTTTGTGCACTGTTCAGTAAAACAGGCATAACTTCTTCATATGAAGTCTGTTTTGGCTCCGCGAGTACTCAAATGAAAGCTAGCGATGAGCCGCATCTAAATAGTTGCAGAAGCTAGTTCAGTATTTGGCACCTCAACATCAGCTTCTAAATAGGTCTACTGCTATTGTGATCTTCACTTATATCTTGCTGTCCAGAGCTACTTCATATCCTTTATTGATGCTAGTTGTGCTACGACGTGACCTCATTAGTGTTCTAGGCTCGCGTCTCTAGTTTGGTCTAGCCTAGGACCAGCACAGTACCGTCGTTGAGCGTTTATTCAACATTGCATCTTTGAATTGATTATTGCTAATCTTTTGCTACCATATATAGCCAACCCAGCTCCACATATTTCTACACCGTGTATACGTACGCTCCCCTGGCAATCGCTTTACTCAATATTCGGAGTTACTTGACACCGCTGGTTGCCGATCACCGCCTGCTGCATGGTAAGAACTTGTAAGACATTGATATTTGCTTTACTGT
>NW_025243890.1:0-2851 GCF_018294505.1 Triticum aestivum
AGTGAGAAATACCTGGGGCTCCCTACTGTTGTGGGTCGGATTACCAGCGGTACTTTTGATGATATCAGCGAAAGAGCTCGTGGGAAAATACAAGGCTGGTCGGAAAAGTTATTAGCGTGTGCAGGTCGAGAGACTCTTCTCAAATCTGTCATTCAATCAATTCCTACTTATCCAATGATTACATTCCTACTGACCAAGAAAGTTTGTAAGAGTCTTACTTCACCAATGGCCAAATATTTTTGGAGTAGCTCTCTTGACAAGAAATCATTGCATTGGGTGTCCTGGAAGGAGCTAGGTACACCCAAGTGCAAGGGCGGGATGGGGTTCAGATACCCGCATCTTTTCAATCTTGCTATGCTGGGCAAACACGGATGGCGATTCCTCACCAACCCGAGTTCCCTGTGTGCAAGAGTTTTGAAGGGTCGTTACTTCCCCGACACACTGACTTCATGAATGCTACTATACCAAAGTCAGCGTCGGCCACATGGAGGGCGATCATGGCGGGGAGGGAAGCCCTTCGATCCGGACTGATCTTTCGAGTGGGTGCTGGCTCCTCCATATCAGCCTGGAACGATAAATGGATCCTAGGTACAATATCTATGTCTCCTATGTTTCGGCCTCAGCATACAACTATGGAGCGTGTGTCTGAGCTTATTGATCCGTCTAACTGGTCGTGGAGACAAGAGCTTGTTCGGAATAATTTCATTGCGCCTGATGCTGAAGCAATATTGAACATCCCTATTCGGCAAGGAGGTGGAGATGATTTTCTTGCATGGGCATTTGAAAGATCGGGGAACTACACTGTGAAGTCGGCGTACCGTGCTCTCGTGACTTAGAAAGAGCGTGTTGCTCTAGAGGAAGGGACGGCTACCGGGACCTCAGAGGATGATACATAGATGTGAAATCCCTATAGAAATTGAATGTCATTCCGAAGGTGAGAGTGTTCTGGTGGAGACTTCTTCGTGGAATTCTTCCGGATGAAGCCACTCTTAACCATCGACATATTGCAGTGATTCGTCGATGCAAAGTTTGTTTGGCTATGGATGAAAATCTGGAGCATGCACTCATACACTCTTCACATGCAAAGTGCTTCCAGGAGGAAGCGACTGCATGGTTTGGCCTCAGATTGCCTCGTCTTCATCCAGACTCATGGGCGCGGGATATCACATGTGATCCTCGGTTTACAAACGATGACGGCGCCATGATCACCACCATAATGTGGTCTATATGGCACTCCCGGAACCGGATCAAACACGGCGAAGAGGGAAGGAATCCTACGGCTACGATCAGGGCCACTAAGGAGGCGATCGCCCTTCTTCATCTACCACAGAGAGATGCGATGATTTTGCCTGGTTTCGGCTAGAGACCACCTGATGAAGGTGTTGTCAAGATCACCACGGATGTAGCCTTAAATTTGGCTGATGGCAGGGGCGGTGCGGGAGGGGTGGCTCGATCCTCTTCGGCGCTCCTGGGAGCTTGGTGCAAACCATATTTGGGTATCTCTGATCCCTTGATTATGGAGGGTTTATCACTTCGAGATGGACTTCGGTTCGCTTCTCTTCGAGGTTTTTCGCATGTGATAATGGAAACTGATTGCTTGGAGATGGTGACGCTCTGGACCACTCACCACAATTCTCGTTCAATTGTGGCTCCTTTATTAGTAGAGATAGGAGAGCTCTTTAATAATTTTACTTTGTTTGATATTCAGCATGTAAACAGGTCAGCTAACGTCCCGGCGCATCTTTGTGCAAAGCGTGCTTGCACTCTGAATGTGAGCGATAGCTAGCTTGAGGAGACTCCTAGCTTCTTGGTGACCAGCCTCTTGGCTGATTGTCCTGAGAATGCCTTCATATGAATAAAAAGCTCTCTGTGTTTCCCCACAAAAAAAAGAGGCGTTGATAGAGAGATATGTACGTACTAGGAAAATTTGAGGACAAAATAGGGAAAGAGTACCGCTTGCGCTAGCCTTCAGGTTTTTTTACGTAGAAAAAATATGCCACGAAACACCACAGGCACAGCACTAGCCTGCATGCTCCTTTTTTTAGGTTCGCGATAGGCTGCCTGAACTTGCAGAAAGTGATCCCTAGACAGAAGTGGGCTGGATAATTTGAGGCCCAAGCAAGCCCAATGTGCGCCAGGTGCCCCCAGGTCGTCGGCCGAAGCTGCAACTTTTAGTACCGACTCGCGGACGGAGCAGCAGCGCGATGGGCAGAAGTCTATAAAAGGAGGGGTGGTTCCTGGTTCAGCTAATATCTTCATACAGTGGAGATCTTTCGGTTATTTCGGTTTAACTGAAAACCGATCGGTTTCTAACCGAAAGACCGAAGGCTATGTGATTTTTGAAATTGGAAACTGAAACTGAAACAAAAACCTGAAAAAACCGAAATTTGGTTTCGGTTTGGTTTTTTTGGTTCGGTTTTTGGTTTTTGGTTCGGTTTTGCACAGGCTGAGCTGGAAGCCCAGTATGATGGCCTCCCATGAAGAACACAAGACAAGAGACCACGACTCAGAGTGGAACCCAGAAAGGAGTAGCTCGAAAATGCAGCAAAGCTGGTGGATCAGAAACAAGAAAGTACAATGTTCACGCACTATTTGGACCAATTTTATACTTTTCTCCACGGGCTCCTTAGATGTCTGAATACGAAGAGATTTTCCCCGTACATCATGCATTTTAGTGTCATTCTTGACGAAAAAACAGTTTTTTAATGAATTTTTAGTTTTTTTAGTGTTCGTAAGTAAATGTTTGCAAAGGACATCTCCTTTGGTAGCTTACAAAGGTGCGTTCATAGAAAATTAGAAAAGAATAAATCATGCATTGAATTAGTGTGTGTGTGTGTGTGTGTGTGTGTGT
>NW_025243891.1:0-2851 GCF_018294505.1 Triticum aestivum
GGAGAGAGCCCGAACCTTGTTTGTAAAGGTTCGGTCACCGCCTTCAAGGGCACCAATAGTGGAATCACATCATCTTGCATTGTGTGAGGGCCTGAGGAGAATACGGTGGTCCTAGTGGTTTCTTGGGGAGCATTGTGCCTCCACACCCCTCCAATGAAAACGTACTTCCCCTCAAAGGGAAGGAACTTCGGTAACACATCCTCGACTCCATCGGCTCCGCTATTGGTTACTTCTTACCTTTACTTGTCCAAGCTTATATTGTGTTGGTTCCCTAGCTTGCTTGTGTTGTTGTTGTCATTGCATCATATATACCTAGTTGCACATCTAGACAGCCTACTTTGATGCTAAGTTTAATTTGGTCAAGAAAAGCTAAAAATTGTTACTTGCCTATTCACCATTCCCCTCTAGTAAACCATATTGATCCTCTCAATTACGGTTGAGAAAGTCTCATTATAGTCAACCCCTTGAACTTGTCAAAAACCTTTCGCGACAATTCAAGCTTTGTAGGCAGTAACATTACCATCAGTGTCGGCCTTCTTCTTGAAGATCCATTTATTCTCTACGGCTTGCCGATCATCGGGAAAGTCCATCAAAGTCCACACTTTGGTCTCATACATGGATCCTATCTCAGATTTCATGGCCTCAAGCAATTTATCAGAATCTCGGCTCATCATAGCTTCTTCATAGTTCGTAGGTTCGCCATGGTCTAGTAACATGACTTCCAGAACAGGATTGCCGTACCACTCTGGTGTGGATCATGCTCTAGTTGACCTATGAGGTTCAATAGTAACTTGATCTGAAGTTTCATGATCATCATCATTAGCTTCCTCTCTAGTTGGTGTAGGCATCACGGGAACGTTTTTCTATGATGAGCTACTTTCCAATTCGAGAGAAGGTACAATTACCTCATCAAGTTCTACTTTCCTCCCACTCACTTCTTTAGAGAGAAACTCTTTCTCTAGAAAGGACCCATTCTCAACAACAAAGATCTGTGATGGAAGGTGTACCGAATTGTTTCCTTAGGGTATCCTATGAAGATGCACTTCTCTGATTTGGGTTATAGCTTATCAGGCTGAAGCCTTTTGACATAAGTGTCGCAACCCCAAATATTAAGAAACAACAGCTTAGGTTTCTTGCTAAACTACAGTTCATACGGTGTCATCTGAATGGATTTAGGTGGTACCCTATTTAACATGAATGCGGATGTCTCTAATGCATCACCCCAAAATGATAGTGGTAAATGAGTAAGAGACATCATATATCACACCATATCTAATAAAGTGCGCTTACGACGTTAGGACACACCATTACGCTGTGGTGTTCCAGGTGGCGTGAGTTGTGAAACAATTCCACATTGTTTTAAATGAAGGCCAAACTCGTAACTCAAATATTCGCCTCCACGATCAGATCGCAGAAACTTTATTTTCTTGTTATGATTATTCTCCACTTCACTCTGAAATTCTTTGAACTTTTCAGATGTTTCAGACTTGTGTTTCATTAAGTAGATATACCTATATCTTCTCAAATCATATGTGAAAGTCAAAAAATAACGATACCTGCCGCATGCCTCAACACTCATTGGACCGCATACATCTGTATGTATTACTTCCAATAAGTCATTGGCTCGCTTCACTGTTCTGGAGAACGGAGTTTTAGTCATCTTGCCCATGAGGCATGGTTCGCAAGTATCAAATGATTCATAACCAAGTAATTCCAAAAGCCCATCCGTATGGAGTTTCCTTCATGCGCTTTACACCAATATGACCTAAATGGCAGTGCCACAAGTATGTTGCACTATCATTATCAACTTTGCATCTTTTGGCATCAATATTATGAATATGTGTAGCACTACGATCGAGATTCGATAATCCATTTTGGGTGTATGACCATAGAAGGTTTTATTCATGTAAACAGGACAACAATTATTCTCTAACTTAAATGAATAACCATATTGCAATAAACATGATCCAATCATATTCATGCTCAACACAAACACCAAATAACATTTATTTAGTTTCAACACTAATCCCGAAGGTAGAGCGAGTGTGCAACGGTGAACATATCAACCTTGGAATCACTTCGAACACACATCGTCACCTCGCCCTTAACTAGTCTCTGTTCATTCTGCAACTTCTGTTTCGAGTTACTAATCTTAGCAACTAAACTGGTATCAAATACCCAGGGGTTACTACGAACATTAGTAAGGTACACATTAATAACATGTATATCAAATATACCTCTGTTCACTTTGCCATCCTTCTTATCCACCAAGTATTTGGGGTAGTTCCGCTTCTAGTGACCATTCCTTTGCATTAGAAGCACCCAGTTTCAGGCTTAGGTCCAGCTTTGTGCTTCTTCATGGGAGTGGCAACTTGCTTGCCATTCTTCTTGAAGTTCCCTTTCTTTCCCTTGCTATTTTTATTGAAACTAGTGGTCTTGTTAATCATCAACACTTGATGCTCTTTCTTGATTTCTACCTTCGCCGATTTTAGCATCGCGAAGAGATCGGGAATCATTTTCGTCACCACTTGCATATTATAGTTCATCATAAAGTTCTAGTAGCTTGGTGATAGTGACTAGAGAATTTTGTCAATCACTATCTTATCTGGAAGATTAACTCCCACTTGATTCAAGAGATTGTAGTACCCAGACATTCTGAGCACATGCTCACTAGTTGAGCTATTCTCCTCCATCTTGTAGGCAAAGTACTTGTCAAAGGTCTCATACCTCTTGACATGGGCATGAGTCTGAAATACCAATTTCAGCTCTTGGAACATCTCATATGCTCCATGGCGTTCAAAACATTTTTGAAGTCCCGGTTCTAAGCCATAAAGCATGGTGCACTAAACTA
>NW_025243892.1:0-2851 GCF_018294505.1 Triticum aestivum
AGAAAAAACAGTGGACTCGCTCTACCATGCGGATCCTCCTCGACGATCGTCGGGAACTTTGCTACTCACTTTCACCGACGTGTGGGACATCCATCATCAGGGTCCACCAGCCATGCACTAAATTACTCCGTAGTAGAGTGCCCAACTGCATGGTAGACTTCCCCGATCGAAGCATCGCAGTAATGCCCAGTGAGCCGTCAAATCACAAAACCCCCTCCTTTCCAGCAGTAAGTTGGACGGACGAAGCAACCATCATTTCATTCTTCTCTCTCAGCTTCCTCTCTACCCAACCCTCACTTCTCCCTCATCTTGTTCCTCATTTCTTCAAGAAAACCCCGACCTGCTTCTGCCATTGTTCTTCTCTCCCAAAGAAGGAAAGGTGAGCACATCAATGTGTGTTGATTCTGGCCAAGGCCCGGTCTTGCAACCCCGAGACTGATCCTATAACTCCCTCTCTGTTCTTCTTTTGGATTTGTGATTATCGTTTCTTTTCTTTTTTTCTATTTCACAGTTTCTTGATGGACGCTGGAGCACTGGCCGAAGTGATGTCTATGGCTCTGGCAAAAACCGTCGAGGCTCATGGTACGAAGAAGTGCAAGCACCCCGCCGAGACTACCGCAGACAAGCTCAAAGCCATTGCCCTATCCAAGCCCCCCTCTGCGGGATCCCTCATTAAGCAAGTCCAGGTAATATCTCTTCTTGACGATCTTTTTCTCAATCTTGGTCGTGTTTTTTCATCTAACATGCAGTACTAGTACTAGTAGTACCACTTTCTGGGTGATCTTGCATGTGATTTTTGTCTGCCAAATGGCGGTTCTAAATTCCTCTTTTGACCAAAACATGCGAGAGGTTGACACTGATTTCTTATAGATTACTTTCAACTACTTTATGAACATCAATGCTACCTTTGAAGAGGTTATATTTGCCTCAGTAACTTGTGTTATGGATATTGCAAGTAATCCCTCTGCTCTCATGCCTTTGAAGACATGTTCTAGTGTCTTTGTTAACTCATTTCTGTGCGTATATGTAGTCATATATGGAGTAAAATATCGAAAATCATCTTATATTTCTGAACGGAGGTAGTAATAAAATATTTGGTTTCTGTTTGAATTAGAACCAGGTCCGCAGTGGAGATGAAGTTCTCAAAGTCATGCCGTGTGAACTGGAAGACCCGAGGATGAGTTCTACTGCTAAACTATCCAGCTGTTGTGTCCTTGTTGCCATCTGTCTTGAACTAGTGTTTTCCTGTAGCATTATTGTCAGGCGTGTTCTCGAGGCTGTACTTGACCACAACAATTTCCTGGATGTGCCTTCGATTATGAAGGGTGTGGTTCTTGTAAAGCTTCCCGACAAATCTGATGCGGCATGTCTTCATCGTCATGTTTATGAGTGGAAAGACCACTCTGTTAGGTTCTCCAAGGTTGAGGAGATGGTGATGGTGCCGGTAGACATCTCTCACGAAGTCCATAGACTAGTCAGTTATGCGGGGTTCATCCCGTAGGTCGGTGGCAAGAAATAGTTTGCAGAGTTTAATTAGTGCAACTTTGCTTGTCTGTAGTAAGTACTATTGTTCAGTACTTGATTTGTGTTTGTGAACCCTGTATTGTTTAGTACTGCCGCTTTTGGTGTGTGGTGAGTCCTGAGAACAGTCTATGTTAATGTCTGCCCACTCAATTTAGTCTATATATTTTGAAGTATCCAGATCATCTTTTTTGTGAGGATGGTTTATCAATTATGGTTACACTCCAATATCTGTATGCATTGCAGGGTTTATCGCACCCACCAGGATTTCCAGTCCCATGGATGTTCGGTCCATACGATTTGTCATGGCCTTTGGACTGTCCTGCTTGTGGGAGTAGGCGGGGGTCCTTCATGCCACGCGTAGTTGGACGACCAATCTTCTGTTTAGTACTTCAACATAGTGATTTCCTGGTAAGGATTCACTCGTGTCACATCAAGTAAATCTTATTGATTTACTATCTAAATCTTATTGATTTAATGTATTGTTTTCTTTCTTTTGCTGCAATTTTACGATGCAGGTTTTCCCATGTGACATTCATCACAGAATAAACGGTTTGGTTTGCTCTACAATGGATATTTTTGCAGGTTTCACTTATTATGTCGTGTCAGTAACGAAGGCACTGTCCATCACTTATATTACTGGAAAAAATTGGATCAGTCTGTTGTCAGAGTACAAGCTGAATCCCTATGATGAACTGCAGTTTGGTTTAACAAACACGCCACAATTAGTCCTTCTCGCGTTTAAAAGAAATGAAGAAAAAGACTGGATCATGGTCATGGAGCCTAGTCAAGTTAGAAAGCTGATCATAGAAGATCAGACATGATCGCCGCTGTCTCGCACATCGGTACCACCTTCAGCAACGGATCGAGCACCGGCAGTTGCTCTTGCACTGACAGCGGCTGTCGGGTGGTTGGTGCGACATATGCCAAGGGATGGCTTATCATTGTGGGAGCCAATAAAACGTCGCCGGTGCCTGGAAACGGGATGAGGCGAAGACATGCACGCCGGCGAATCTTACCCAGGTTCGGGGCTCTCCGAGGAGATAACACCCCTAGTCCTGCTCTGCGGGGTCTCCGCACGATCACTAGATCGATAAAGAGTAGCTACAATCGCTCCTAGAGCTGTTGAGTTCAAGGGAGAAGAAGAACAAGGCTAGCTCTTGCTTCTCTCTATCTATGGTGTGTGTGCTATGCGTGGGTGTTAACCTAGAAGCCAACTATGCTCAGAGGCCAACCCATAAGCGAACCCTTTGCATGGGTGCTCCGGGGGGTTTATATAGGCCTACCCCCGGGGGTACAATGGCAATCCGACTGGGATCTGGTCCCGGCC
>NW_025243893.1:0-2850 GCF_018294505.1 Triticum aestivum
TTCCTCATGTCTCTCGATCTCAGCAAGTAGCACAGACGGTGGTTGTACTTGTGTAGGTGGTGTTGAGGTCATACCTTCCTGAGGTCCCGTTGGTGTGCTCCCAGGCACCTCAACACGAAGAAGATTTTTCGGCCACAGGATCAGCCAATTTTTTTATTGGCCAAGCTGCGTGGGGGTCTCGTCATCCTCTCAATCGGTTTGTATCGGACAAGGGAAACCCTCGTAGCCCGCTTTCACACTCGCCATGGAGACCCTTAAGGCGTTATCAGGCATCTGCCGCGGTGAAACAATCGGTCCTTAGGCTTAACTACAGTACCCTTCCCCACATCCACCAACCCGCCCTTCATGTGGTAAAGGAGGGTGCATGGAGTGGAGTCGGCCTACAAAGACATATACGTGCGGCATCAGAGATCCAAAAAGAATGGCAACTGAAGATTAATTAATTAGTTGAGTTGATGAAGGTGCGACGCATATTTACCATGAGGGCGTCGACCTCAGCCAATGTCTACGGCCCGACATTTAAGCCAGAGACGGAGCTAGGGCTGCTGTGAGAGCTGGGTGCAGGAGCAAGTGCTGGAGGAGGTGCAAGTGCGGTTGTCATACTAGGTACGGGCATGGGTGCGGTGTTCATTGAGTTGCTCCCGGTGAGGCTGGGCATGGGAAAATCACTTGGTGGCGCATTTGGATTTTGTTGCACCCATGTGACCACTATTGGAATCAATCTTGTAAAGGGAGCCACCATATCATCTCTACAGGCAGCGATTATCTCAGCTTTGGTCTCAGCTTTTGCTTTCTCCATCGCCCGCGCCACCTTCTCGTCAATAGTCACTTGACTGAACTTCTTTCTCTGTCTTTTGGCCTCGGGGTCCTTATTATAATAGTACTTCCACGTGGCGCCATCCCCGGAGCCGTGCAAACGTCCATATTGCGGCCACCGGCCGGGCGGGCGTCCCATCATTATGTTCATGGCCCGGTTGAAAGGAGTGTCCCACTTGTACTTCGCCGATGACTGAGTCGACGAGTCGCTTTCGGCCGCAAGCTTGTGTTGCTCTCTCTGCAAAATGGATCGTGAATCATTTACGAATGCGACTAGAATGTAGTAGACTTCATTGATTAGAAGCTAATATGTAAGGTGGTAAAAGGATAATTACCAGTATTCTCATGAATTTCCTAGTCGACCCGTCGGTGAAGAAAATCTTTTTTGGGGGTCCCAAGAGAATCGGGCCGTGATGAAGTCGTGCTCCTGCTGGTCGGCGAACTCAGCCAATGGGTCTGGGATCTCCTGACATTCACGTTCTGCATCCTCCTTAGCCCACACGGGCCTCTTTCCCGTGTAACCATGACTTCCAACGCGGTGGTTCCCCACGTTCTTTGCCTGCAGCTGCTTGCCTCTCTCCGACCTAGCCTTGGCAGCTTCTTCATTGCAAGTCTCCTTGAACTTTTCAAAGTCCTCTATCATAATTTTGGGATTGTCTGGAACAATGTCGGCGTAGGTTTCATGGTCTACTTCAATCTCCCTTTTCACCCTAGTTTTCTACGCACTCAATGCGTTGCTGAACTTCCCTAGGGCTTTGTTGTTGATTTTTTTCATGGCATCATTATCCCATGGGTCGACATCGTCATTCCGACCGGGGATCTGGAATCTTACGTGCAACCTAGTTAGGAGGAGCTTCTTCAAATTTTCATTCTTCCGTATTTTCGTGGTGTTGATGTTAGTTGTATCCCGTAGGATGCATGCTAGTTAGTTGCCGTAACACGCTGCCATTTCCCGTGACTCTATTGGCTCAAACTCGCCAGGGTGCACCGCCGTGACCACCAGTGTTCCAGTGCCGAGCTCATTTGGGCGTTGTGTCCTCTTTTCCTCCTTTCCCTCACTGGCTTGGGAGGTCTCACCTTCCGTGCTGTAGTTAGGAACATCATCAGCGCCAGTCTCAGTGCCAGTATCTTTGGTGGCATCAGTGTCGGCGCCGGCGCCACCACCGTCGTCATCCTTCATGACAAGGGGGTCCTGACACCCATCTTGCTGTCTCTCTTGATCCGCCAGAAAGTCTAGGTAGGCGTGTGCTCGAACTAATTGGGACTGAGAACCTCCGGCCTCATCAGTTTCGGTCATGTTTCCTAGGGTTCAATGTCGTAGTCGTTTAATTATCGTGAATAATGAAAAAAGTGACCTTTGTTATGCCGGAAATGTCATTTCATTCCTGTCGCGACAAATCTCGAGCACTCGATATGTCCAACTTTGTAGCACAAGTCATGCGGAAATTCACAAAAACTTTCGGCATGACCTTTGCTAGAAAGTGCACATATAGAGCACCTGGAATTTGCCGGAATGGAAATGAATCAACATTTCCGGCAAAACATAGGTCACTCGCAATCGATTTCCCTGCAAATGACAATAAGCACTATGTGCTGAAGTAGCATTTCACTAACAAGTGTGAGCATGAGCATACTCATATGCATGTCAAGTGATGTGTGTCATCACACATGCATGCTATTGCTCATCATTCTCTGTTTAGAAACAAGCAGAGACATAGTAGCAGCAACATAAGCTAACTAAAAATCCTCATTTAAAAATCTAAACTAAACTACCATTAAAAATGCTCATTTTCAAAATGGACAGTGATACGTCTCCAACGTATCTACAATTTTTGATTGTTACATGCTATTATATTATCTGTTTTGGATGTTTACGGGCTTTTTTATACACTTTTATATTATTTTTGGGACTAACCTATTGACTGGAGGCCCAACCCAAGTTGCTGTCTTCTTGCCTATTTCAGTGTTGCGAAGAAAAGGAATATCAAACGGAGTCCAAACGGAATGAAACCTCCGGGAGAGTTATTTTTGGAA
>NW_025243894.1:0-2850 GCF_018294505.1 Triticum aestivum
TGTGCAGAACTCGGAGGTGTCGTGCGTTCGGTACTTGGATCGGTCGGATCGTGAAGACGTACGACTACATCAACCGCGTTGATAAACACTTCCACTTAGCGATCTTCAAGGGTATGCAGATAGAATCCCCCTCTCGTTGCTATGCATCACCATGATCTTGCGTGTGCGTAGGAATTTTTTTGAAATTACTACGTTCCCCAACAATGGCATCCGTGTCTAGTTTTATGCGTAGATGTTATATGCACGAGTAGAACACAAGTGAGTTGTGGGCGATACAAGTCATACTGCTTACCAGCATGTCATACTTTGGTTCGGCGGTATTGTTGGATGAAGCGGCCTGGACCGACATTACGCGTACGCTTACGCGAGATTGGTTCTACCGACGTGCTTTGCACACAGGTGGCTGGCGGGTGTCAGTTTCTCCAACTTTAGTTGAACCGAGTGTGGCTACACCCGGTCCTTGCGAAGGTTAAAATAGCACCGACTTGACAGACTATCATTGTGGTTTTGATGCGTAGGTAAGAACGGTTCTTGCTAAGCCCGTAGCAGCCACGTAAAACTTGCAATAACAAAGTAGAGGACGTCTAACTTGTTTTTGCAGGGCATGTTGTGATGTGATATGGTCAAGACATGATGCTAAATTTTATTGTATGTGATGATCATGTTTTGTAACAGAGTTATCGGCAACTGGCAGGAGCCATATGGTTGTCGCTTTATTGTATGAAATGCAAACGCCCTGTAATTGCTTTACTTTATCACTAAGCGGTAGCGATAGTCGTAGAAGCAATAGATGGTGAAATGGCAACGATGCTACGATGGAGATCAAGGTGTCGCGCCGGTGGAGATGGTGATCACGACGGTGTTTCGGAGATGGAGATCACAAGCACAAGATGATGATGGCCATATCATATCACTTATATTGATTGCATGTGATGTTTATCCTTTATGCATCTTATCTTGCTTTGATTGACTGTAGCATTATAAGATGATCTCTCACTAATTATCAAGAAGTGTTCTCCCTGAGTATGCACCGTTGTGAAAGTTCTTCGTGCTGAGACACCACGTGATGATCGGGTGTGATAGGCTCTACGTTCAAATACAACGGATGCAAAATAGTTGCACACGCGGAATACTCAGGTTAAACTTGACGAGCCTAGCATATACAGATATGGCCTCAGAACACGGAGACCGAAAGGTCAAACGTGAATCATATAGTAGATATGATCAACATAGTGATGTTCACCATTGAAAACTACTCTATCTCACATGATGATCGGACATGGTTTAGTTGATTTGGATCACGTGATCACTTAGATGACTAGAGAGATGTCTGTCTAAGTGGGAGTTCTTTAGTAATATGATTAATTGAACTTTTAAATTTATCATGAACTTAGTCCTGGTAGTATTTTGCAAATTATGTTGTAGATCAATAGATCGCGTTGTTGCTTTCATATGTTTATTTTGATATGTTCCTAGAGAAAAACTATGTTGAAATATGTTAGTAGCAATGATGCGGATTGGACCCGTGATCTGAGGTTTATCCTCATTGTTGCACAGAAGAATTATGTCCTTGATGCACCGCTAGGTGACAGACCTATTGCAGGAGCAGATGCAGACGTTATGAACGTTTGGCTAGCTGAATATGATGACTACTTGATAGTTTAGTGCACCATTCTTAACGGCTTAGAATCGGGACTTCAAAGACGTTTTGAACGTCATGGACCATATGAGATGTTCCAGGAGTTGAAGTTAATATTTCAAGCAAATACCCTAGTTGAGAGATATGAAGTCTCCAACAAGTTCTATAGCTAAAAGATGGAGGAGAATCTCTCAACTAGTGAGCATGTGCTCAAATTGTCTGGGTACTACAATCGCTTGAATCAAGTGGGAGTTAATCTTCCAGATAAGATAGTGATTGACAGATTTCTCAAGTCACCATCACCAAGTTAATAGAACTTTGTGATGAACTATAGTATGCAAGGGATGACCAAAATGATTCCCGAGCTCTTCGTGATGTTGAAATCGACGAAGGTAGAAATCAAGAAAGAGCATCAAGTGTTGATGGTAGACAAGATCACTAGTTTCAAGAAAAGGGCAAAGGGAAAGAAAGGGAACTTCAAGTAGAATGACAAGCAAGTTGTCACTCCCGCGAAGAAGCCCAAAGCTGAACCAAAGCCTGAAACTGAGTGCTTACACTGCAAGGGAAATGGTCACTGGAAACGGAAATACCCTGAATATTTGGTGGATAAAAAGGATGGCAGAGTGAACAAGGGTATATTTGATACACAGGTTATTGATGTGTACCTTACTAGTGTTTGTAGTAGCCCCTGAGTATTTGATACTTGTTCGGTTGCTAAAAAATTAGTAACTCGAAACAGGAGTTACAGAATAAACAGAGACTAGTTGAAGGGTGAAGTGACGATGTTTGTTGGAAGTGGTTCCAATATTGATATGATCATCATCGCACACTCCCTATACTTTCGGGATTAGTGTTAAACCTAAATAAAATGTTATTTGGCGTTTGCATTGAGCATGAATATGATTTGATCATGTTTATTGCAATATGGTTATTCATTTAAAATTAGAGAATAATTATTGTTCTGTTTACATGAATAAAGCCTTCAATGGTCATACGCCCAATGAAAATAGTTTGTTGGATCTCGATCGTAGTGATACACATATTCATAATATTGATGGCAAAAGATGCAAAGTTAATAATGATAGTGCAACTTATTTGTGGCACTGCCGTTTGGGTCATATCGGTGTAAAGCGCATGAAGAAACTCCATAGATGGATTTTCGGAATCACTTGGTTATGAATCATATGATGCTTGCGAACCGTGCCTTTTGG
>NW_025243895.1:0-2850 GCF_018294505.1 Triticum aestivum
GACGAAGAAAGGGTAGCGATTCGGGCCGGCCTGAGCAAAATCGGCAGGGATGATGTGCGTGGCCGGATGCCCCATCGTCTTCGCCCCCCACAGAGGCCTGAAGTAGCCCCTGAGGTCGACCGCATCAACCGTCGAGGAGAAGAAGGCAAGCTATGTCCGAAGCACTGCCGACTCGCTCTCCGACATCTCCTTCTCCTTGGCGTCCTTGGCCATTCCCTTGCCCTTACTGGTTTTGGGTGCCATGGCGGTCGGGGAAGAGGTGAAGAATCTGTTGCGATGGGAGATTGGGGGCAATGGGGGGTGCGGCGGCGGCGAATAGAGGCGGGAGTTTCGGTGTTCTTCGCTTGAGGAAGAAGGGGGAGGGACGATGGTCCAGAAATTAGAGAGACGCGGAGGGTAAATGAGCAGCACGCCCATGGTTTTCCCTTTTTATTGGGAAGGCATGGGCCGCCTCTTTACCATTTACTGCGAAGTGACGCATGAGGGCAGCAACTGCCCCCATGCATGACCCCCACGTCACGCCCGAAGCCCACGTTGCGCATTCAACGCGGGTCATGGTGAAGTGCGATGAACGGAGGAGTTAGAGCGGTAAAACTCGGCCCCGTGTGCCTGCGCACCATTTTGGGCCTAGCCCAACAACGCGTCGCGCTTATGTATGGCCCAGGCCCGGGGGCTCCTATCGGTGCACAAAAGGAGGGGTCCTTTTTTGTACCCTTTTACTTGTGCACGGGTAATTGGAGCCGCGCCTGCGGCCACACCCAGCGGGGCAGAGGAAGAAGGCAAGGCCAAAAGACAACCAGAAAAACGCCAAGCCAAAGAGATGAAGAGCAGGAGGGTGAGGTGGACTCCCCCGGGAAGACCCTTGCCGGGGCAACTTGCCCGACACCAGCAGAGCCGCCACCCTTGAGCCCACGGGTTCCAACACCACCGACCACCTTGGGACCGAGGCTCGGGAAGCCCCTCCATGGTGGCATGCAAATCTTTGTGGAAACCAGAAGCCCACAAGACTAGACGATGACCAGAAGACAAGACAATGCAAGCCCTTGCTGAGGATGCCCCCGAGGCCCCGACAAGGCTCCTTGTCGAAAACGCTCGCAAGGCCCTGGCAAGACTCTTTCCGAGGGCGCTCACAAGACCCCGACAAGACCCTTGTCGGGAATATATGCGGGACCACGACAAGACCTTGCCGCCCCATCACCACCCCAGCTCAGCGGCCAACCCACCAACTAAGGCTAGTACCCATGTGGCAGTACGTGGATGCTAATCCAGCTAGTCAAGCACCTGGGTGGTGGCATGCAGATCTTCATGAAGACCCTACCACCACGCCATCTCAGTAGCCTACCAGCTTACGTGGCGCTGCATGCCTCGTTGGCCTGGATGCGTGTCAAAACAAGGCGGAGCGGCGACGGATGGGACGGGCCTCATTGCCATCCCCAATAAAGCAACGGGACACCTAAGGAGCGCATTTAATGTGCCTTGTCCCGTAATGACAAGCGATAAGCTTGTACACTGTCTACCATTCTACCTCCTGTGTGCTACTGTGGCGACCCCTTTTGACTATAAAAGGAGGCCTGAGGCATACTGGAGAAGGATTCGGATCTTTTGAACTACGCACGCACCGAAGCTAGTTCGAAAACTCAAGAACACTCAAATATACAACAAAGCAGGATTAGGTTATTACGCATCCTTGCGGCCCGAACCTGGGTAAACGATCTTTGTGCTGGCTACCAGACCCGCTCTTTAAACAACCCCGCACCCGCCAACCGTAGAAGGATCCCAATGATTCCATAGGTGTCGTTTAAACTGACACCGGATGAAAAATCATCGTCGATCTCGTCATCCCGCCGGATCAGCCGCCCCATCCTCCACCTCCAAGGAGCTTCCCCGACACTCGCCTCGTCTATCGCGCCACCGCCATCCCCACAGCATCGTCTTGACCTGCCCCACCGGAACCGCAAGACCGTCACCAATTCCTCCGATGAAGCCGAGGCCAACTCGGTGCCACCAAGGAGGTTCCGCACTCACCGCTGCATTTTATCTTTCATTCGATCTCACGGGGCTGCCGGTGCTCGAAACCGAGCAGCCATGGCGGCTCTCCATCGACGGTGTCATCGCCGGCCACTTCATCCACGGCATCTCTCCCCCATGTCGTTGCTTCCTCGGTGGCGACTTCCACACCGGCACTAGCTGCAGCTGGTCCGGTTCTCGCTCGCGTTGCGGCTCTGTTCTTGTTGTCGGTCACACTGCTGCACTGCTCTTGCTTTCGTTCATGCTATTGCTCTGCTCTGCTATTGCTGTCGGTTGCGCTGCTGCTCCGCTCTTACTCTCGTTCATGTTGCTACTCTGCTCTTGCTCTCGCTGATGCTGCTGCTGCGGCATGACCTGCGGCAGCTATAGGAGTTGCTGCTTTATCACTCGCTCGCGGTGCTGCTGCATGACTTGCTCTCTGCTAGTGCGTTCCCTGCTCGAGTGTCTGCTGATTTAGATCCCTGCTTCTCTGCTACTAGTGCTCGAATGCCCTAAACATCTATTGCAATGCTCTGCTACTATTTCAATCAGTTTCAATAGTAAAATTCAGTTTTGACTGTAAAGTTCAGTTTCTTCAGTTAAGTTCAGAGTGAATAGTATTTACAACATCTGTCGGAGCGGTCGTGGCACGGCTGATGCGTTTTACATCTAGCACTTTTTGGTGATGTATTTGAAATCATCTATTGCAGATGATATTAGAGTCCCACTTCAGATTAACGTTGTCTGTCTTGTCCTACTTCAGCCTCGCCGCTGTACACCACACCGGAGCTGCTCCAATGACGGAACCGTCCATCGCAGCAGAGCAGTACCCCCGGCGTCCTT
>NW_025243896.1:0-2850 GCF_018294505.1 Triticum aestivum
GGTCACACAAGCTGAGCAAAATCAGAGGCACAATTTGTTCCATACCAAGGGAGTTGTGAAGGAACGTTCTGTGCGCGTCATAATAGACGAAGGGAGCTGCAACAACTTGGCTAGCATGGAGATGGTGGAGAAGCTTTCTCTCACCACAAGACCACATCCACATCCTTACTACATCCAATGGTTCAACAACAGCGGCAAGGTTAAGGTAATACGTACTATTCGTGTGCATTTTAGTATCTCTACATATGCTGATTATGTTGATTGTGATGTGGTACCTATGCAAGCATGTTCCTTATTACTTGGTAGACCATGGCAATTTGATAAAAATTCTGTACACCATGGTAGAAACAATCACTATACTCTTGTTCATAAGGATAAAAATATTACTTTGCTTCCTATGACTCCTGATTCCATTTTGAAAGATGATATTAATAGAGCTAATAAAGCAAAACAGGAGAAGAATAAGAGTGAAAATCAGATTGTGGCAAAAGAATTTGAGCAACAAATGAAGCCTAATAATAAACCATCTAGTGTTGCTTCTAAAATTAAATTGAAAAGTGCATGTTTATTTGCCACCAAATCTGATATTGATGAGCTAGATTTCAGCAAATCTGTTTGCTATGCTTTTGTGTGCAAAGAGGCATTATTTTCATTCGAGGACGTGCCCTCCTCTTTGCCTCCTGCTATCACTAACATTTTGCAGGAGTTCGCTGACGTCTTTCCACAAGACGTGCCACCGGGATTACCGCCTATTCGAGGGATTGAGCATCAAATTGACTTAATTCCCGGTGCTTCACTGCCAAACCGTGCACCATACCGTACCAATCCAGAGGAGACGAAGGAGATTATGCGTCAAGTACAAGAGCTTCTCGACAAAGGTTATATACGCGAATCCCTTAGTCCTTGTGCTGTTCCTATTATTCTAGTGCCGAAAAAGGATGGTACATCACGTATGTGTGTTGATTGTAGAGGCATTAATAATATTACTATTCGTTATCGTCATCCTATTCCTAGGCTAGATGATATGCTTGATGAATTGAGTGGCCCTACAATATTCTCCAAAGTTGATTTGCGTAGTGGATACCATCAAATTCGTATGAAATTGGGAGATGAATAGAAAACAGCATTTAAAACTAAGTTTGGATTATATGAGTGGTTAGTCATGCCTTTTGGGTTAACTAATGCACCTAGTACTTTCATGAGATTAATGAACGAAGTTTTACGTGCTTTCATTGGACGATTTGTGGTAGTTTACTTTGATGACATATTGATTTATAGCATATCTTTGGAAGAATATTTGGAACATTTACGTGCTGTTTTTATTGCTCTACGTGATGCACGTTTGTTTGGTAACCTTGAGAAGTGCACCTTTTGCACCGACCGAGTATCTTTTCTGGGCTATGTTGTTACTCCACAGGGAATTGAAGTTGATAAAGCCAAGATTGAAGCTATTGAGAGTTGGCCGCAGCCCAAAACGGTCACACAAGTGAGGAGTTTTCTTGGCCTCGCTGGATTCTATAGGCGTTTTGTGAGAGATTTCAGCACCATTGTTGCATCTCTCAATGAGCTTACAAAGAAAGATGTGCCTTTTTTTTGGGGTACCGCACAGGAAGATGCCTTCTCGGTATTGAAAGATAAGTTGACACGTGCTCCTTTACTCCAACTTCCTGATTTTAATAAGACTTTTGAGCTTGAATGTGATGCTAGTGGAATTGGATTAGGAGGTGTGTTATTACAAGATGGCAAACCTGTTGCATACTTCTCTGAAAAATTGAGTGGGCCTAGTCTGAATTATTCTACTTATGATAAAGAATTATATGCTCTCGTTCGGACTTTAGAAACATGGCAACATTATTTATGGCACAAAGAATTTGTTATACATTCTGATCATGAATCTTTGAAACATATTAAAAGTCAAGCTAAACTGAATCATAGACATGCTAAATGGGTTGAATTTATTGAGACTTTCCCTTATGTCATTAAACACAAGAAGGGAAAAGAAAATGTTATTGCTGATGCATTGTCTCGTCGCTATACTTTGCTTTCACAACTTGACTTCAAAATATTTGGTTTGGAGACCATCAAAGATCAATATGTGCATGATGCTGATTTTAAAGATGTAATGCGGAATTGTAAAGAAGGAAGAATGTGGAACAAGTTTGTTGTTAACGATGGATTTGTGTTTCGTGCTAACAAGCTATGCATTCCAGCTAGCTCCGTTCGTCTTTTGTTGTTGCAGGAGGCGCATGGAGGAGGATTAATGGGACACTTTGGCGTGAAAAAGACGGAGGACGTACTTGCTACACATTTCTTTTGGCCAAAGATGAGACGGGATGTTGAGCGTTTTATTGCTCGCTGCACTACATGTCAAAAAGCTAAGTCACGACTCAATCCTCATGGTTTATATATGCCTTTGCCTGTACCTAGTGTTCCTTGGGAGGATATATCTATGGACTTTGTTTTAGGTTTACCTCGAACAAAGAAGGGGAGGGATAGCATATTTGTTGTCGTGGATAGATTCTCGAAAATGGCACACTTTATACCATGTCATAAAAGCGATGATGCTGTTAATATTGCTGATTTGTTCTTTTGTGAAATTATTCGCTTGCATGGTGTGCCAAATACTATTGTTTCAGATCGTGATACTAAATTTCTTAGCCACTTTTGGAGATGTTTATGGGCTAAGTTGGGGACTAAACTGCTTTTTAGTACTACTTGTCACCCCCAAACTGATGGACAAACTGAAGTAGTCAATAGAACGTTGTCTACTATGCTTAGGGCTGTTTTGAAGAATAATAAGAAAATGTGGGAGGAATGCTTGCCTCATATTGAATTTGCTTATAATCGTTC
>NW_025243897.1:0-2850 GCF_018294505.1 Triticum aestivum
TTTTTTTCTTTTTGTAAAGTCTGAAGTCTCATCCCGACTTGTGGGGGAATCATAGTCTTCATCATCCTTTCCTCACTAGGACAATGCTCTAATAATGAAGATCATCACACTTTTATGGATTTACAACTCAAGAATTACAACTCAAAGCTAGAACAAGATATGACTCTATATGAATGCCTCCGGCGGTGTACCGGGATATGCAATGAATCAAGAGTGACATGTATGGAAATTATGAAGGTGGCCTTGCCACAAATACGATGTTTACTACATGATCATGCAAAGAGAAATATGGCAAAAGTAATGCGTGTCATATGAACGGAACGGTGGAGAATTGCATGGAAATATATCTCGGAATGGCTATGGAAATGCCATAATAGGTAGGTATGGTGGCTGTTTTGAGGAAGGTATATGGTGGATGTATGGTACCGGTGAAAGTTGCACGGCACAAGAGAGGCTAGCAATGGTGGAAGGGTGAGGTGCGTATAATCCATGGACTCAACATTAGTCAAAAGAACTCATGTACTTGTTGCAAAAATCTAGAAGTCATCAAAAACCAAAGCACTACGCGCATGCTCCTAAGGGGATAGATTGGTAGGAAAATACCATCGCTCGTCCCCGACCGCCACTCATAAGGAAGACAATCAATAAATAAAATTGTGCTCCAACTTCATCACAAAGCGGTTCACCATACGTGCATGCTACGGGAATCACAACCCTCAACACAAGTATTTTTCATAATCACCTCAACTGGCATGACTCTAATATCACTACCTCCATATCTCAAAACAATTATCAAGCATCATATTGATCATAGAATCCATTTCTTTTTCTATGATAGTTTTTATTATACCCAACTTGGATGCTCATCATTCTAGGACCAACTTTGTAACCATAGCAAATACCATGCTATTCTAAAATACTCTCAAAAAGATATAAGTGAAGCATGAGAGACTAGCAATTTCTTCAAAATTAAGACACCACGGTGCTCTAAAAAATATAAGTGAAGCACTAGAGCAAAAACTATCAAGCTCAAAAAATATAAGTGAAGCACATAGAGTATTCTAGGAAATTCTAATCAAGTAGGCTTCTCCCAAAAGGTGTGTACAGCAAGGATGATTGTGGTAAACTAAAAATCAAAGACTAATATAATACACGACTCTCCAAGCAAAACACGTATCATGTGGCGAATAAAAATATAGCTCCAAGTAAAGTTACCAATATAATACACGACTCTCCAAGCAAAACACGTATCACTGGTTCCGCCCCTTGCCGGGGACCCCTCCCTTGCCGGGGAGCACTCCCTTGTCGGGGAATCGCCCCTTGGCGGTGTAGTCGAAGCAGAAAGCACTTCCGGGGCGGTTTCTGCTTGCTCTTGATGGGCCTATTCTGCTCCTACACAAACAAATCAACAGTCAAGATGTCAACTAGAGAAGAAGCACCCATGCGCACCCCACAACAGGAAGTGAACCAAACACTTACGCTGGGAGCTGTGTTGGGGGCTGCTGCGAGAAGGGATTGGGTCCGTCAAGGTGGTCTCGGACGTGTCTTCTGCCATCACAGCAGGATCGTCCTCGATGACAACCACGGGGACCTTGGGCCTCTTCGCCGCTCTCTCGGCCAGAGTCCTGAAATGAAACAGGGATTCAGAGAGAAGCAAATCAGATGCAAGACAAGCAACAACAAAGATCGAAGAAAAACAAGCACAGCAAGGAGAAAGCCTTACTCTTTCTCCTCTTCTTCCTCCTCGTCGGAGCTCAGCGCAGGAAGGTCGAAGTCCGGTACCCTTGCTGCGCGGCGAGGCGGAGGAGTAGGCTCCCTTGGACGTTTGCCGGGGGCTGCGGCAGGATCAGGCGTGGCGGCCCGGGAAGACCCCGCCTCAGTTGCCGACACAGCCTGGGACCCTCCCGCGGCAACAATACTTGCCGCGGTGGAGCGTGTCCCACGGGCCGCGGCTGCTGGCCTGCCTGCCCCCCTGCCGTATCTCCAACTCGACGGAGGCGCCTTCGTGGTTGAAATTGGGGCTGCGCTGGGGGCTCCGCCTGCGGCAAGCTGCTCAAAGACGGCTGGCCGCTCGCGCCCTCGGCGGGCTCGCTCGCTTCGGCTTCGGGCTCCCTTTCGCCAACGACCTCTCCGGCAAGGTCCTCCCTGTCGGCAAGGCTTGCCGCCTCGGCCGCCTCTGCCTCCTCCAACGTGAAGCCGAACTCGCCCGCGGCGGCGGCTGCCGCCGCCTCTTTGGCCCTGCTGGTGATGTACCGCATCTCGTTGTCAGTGGTGTCGCGGGTGAGGAGCCTCTTTTCGTCGGCGTTGACTGCTACCTCCGTCAAGCCATCGAAGAATTGCTGCACGACGTCGTCGGCGGGCTCCATCCAAGTTGGGATTATCCCGTGCGAATCGCACTCTGGCATCATTGCGCAGATGCGATCGTGCTGGGAGTTGTTGCACAATGGGATGACGCCCTGCGGCAGCCTGAACCACTCTGGATGGTTGGCGTCATGCTTGAACAGCTCCTTCAGCATCCCGTCAAGCTCTAGAACTGTGAAGTTGAAATTGAGGCCTGGGCGCAGCCTCATGATATCCGCCGGGCAGCCGAACTACCAGGCGGGCCTCCCCCTCTTCTACAGAGGGGCGATGCGAAGGTGAAGGAAATCCGCGCCAACTGCCCCTGCTGTGAGCCCGGCAAGCCTGAGCCGGAGGATTCGAGTGGTGGCAATCTTCAGCTTTGCGTCGTCCGGCGACAGAGCGCTCCAGTCGCCGCCGCGAACTACCCGAGTCTGGCGCAGATTGGTGAATGGCTGCGGATTGGCATCACAGATCCAGCACCACTCCGCCCTCCACTCATCCCACTTGCTG
>NW_025243898.1:0-2850 GCF_018294505.1 Triticum aestivum
TGTGCAGAACTCGGAGGTGTCGTGCGTTCGGTACTTGGATCGGTCGGATCGTGAAGACGTACGACTACATCAACCGCGTTGATAAACACTTCCACTTAGCGATCTTCAAGGGTATGCAGATAGAATCCCCCTCTCGTTGCTATGCATCACCATGATCTTGCGTGTGCGTAGGAATTTTTTTGAAATTACTACGTTCCCCAACAATGGCATCCGTGTCTAGTTTTATGCGTAGATGTTATATGCACGAGTAGAACACAAGTGAGTTGTGGGCGATACAAGTCATACTGCTTACCAGCATGTCATACTTTGGTTCGGCGGTATTGTTGGATGAAGCGGCCTGGACCGACATTACGCGTACGCTTACGCGAGATTGGTTCTACCGACGTGCTTTGCACACAGGTGGCTGGCGGGTGTCAGTTTCTCCAACTTTAGTTGAACCGAGTGTGGCTACACCCGGTCCTTGCGAAGGTTAAAATAGCACCGACTTGACAGACTATCATTGTGGTTTTGATGCGTAGGTAAGAACGGTTCTTGCTAAGCCCGTAGCAGCCACGTAAAACTTGCAATAACAAAGTAGAGGACGTCTAACTTGTTTTTGCAGGGCATGTTGTGATGTGATATGGTCAAGACATGATGCTAAATTTTATTGTATGTGATGATCATGTTTTGTAACAGAGTTATCGGCAACTGGCAGGAGCCATATGGTTGTCGCTTTATTGTATGAAATGCAAACGCCCTGTAATTGCTTTACTTTATCACTAAGCGGTAGCGATAGTCGTAGAAGCAATAGATGGTGAAATGGCAACGATGCTACGATGGAGATCAAGGTGTCGCGCCGGTGGAGATGGTGATCACGACGGTGTTTCGGAGATGGAGATCACAAGCACAAGATGATGATGGCCATATCATATCACTTATATTGATTGCATGTGATGTTTATCCTTTATGCATCTTATCTTGCTTTGATTGACTGTAGCATTATAAGATGATCTCTCACTAATTATCAAGAAGTGTTCTCCCTGAGTATGCACCGTTGTGAAAGTTCTTCGTGCTGAGACACCACGTGATGATCGGGTGTGATAGGCTCTACGTTCAAATACAACGGATGCAAAATAGTTGCACACGCGGAATACTCAGGTTAAACTTGACGAGCCTAGCATATACAGATATGGCCTCGGAACACGGAGACCGAAAGGTCAAACGTGAATCATATAGTAGATATGATCAACATAGTGATGTTCACCATTGAAAACTACTCCATCTCACATGATGATCGGACATGGTTTAGTTGATTTGGATCACGTGATCACTTAGATGACTAGAGAGATGTCTGTCTAAGTGGGAGTTCTTTAGTAATATGATTAATTGAACTTTTAAATTTATCATGAACTTAGTCCTGGTAGTATTTTGCAAATTATGTTGTAGATCAATAGATCGCGTTGTTGCTTTCATATGTTTATTTTGATATGTTCCTAGAGAAAAACTATGTTGAAATATGTTAGTAGCAATGATGCGGATTGGACCCGTGATCTGAGGTTTATCCTCATTGTTGCACAGAAGAATTATGTCCTTGATGCACCGCTAGGTGACAGACCTATTGCAGGAGCAGATGCAGACGTTATGAACGTTTGGCTAGCTGAATATGATGACTACTTGATAGTTTAGTGCACCATTCTTAACGGCTTAGAATCGGGACTTCAAAGACGTTTTGAACGTCATGGACCATATGAGATGTTCCAGGAGTTGAAGTTAATATTTCAAGCAAATACCCTAGTTGAGAGATATGAAGTCTCCAACAAGTTCTATAGCTAAAAGATGGAGGAGAATCTCTCAACTAGTGAGCATGTGCTCAAATTGTCTGGGTACTACAATCGCTTGAATCAAGTGGGAGTTAATCTTCCAGATAAGATAGTGATTGACAGATTTCTCAAGTCACCATCACCAAGTTAATAGAACTTTGTGATGAACTATAGTATGCAAGGGATGACCAAAATGATTCCCGAGCTCTTCGTGATGTTGAAATCGACGAAGGTAGAAATCAAGAAAGAGCATCAAGTGTTGATGGTAGACAAGATCACTAGTTTCAAGAAAAGGGCAAAGGGAAAGAAAGGGAACTTCAAGTAGAATGACAAGCAAGTTGTCACTCCCGCGAAGAAGCCCAAAGCTGAACCAAAGCCTGAAACTGAGTGCTTACACTGCAAGGGAAATGGTCACTGGAAACGGAAATACCCTGAATATTTGGTGGATAAAAAGGATGGCAGAGTGAACAAGGGTATATTTGATACACAGGTTATTGATGTGTACCTTACTAGTGTTTGTAGTAGCCCCTGAGTATTTGATACTTGTTCGGTTGCTAAAAAATTAGTAACTCGAAACAGGAGTTACAGAATAAACAGAGACTAGTTGAAGGGTGAAGTGACGATGTTTGTTGGAAGTGGTTCCAATATTGATATGATCATCATCGCACACTCCCTATACTTTCGGGATTAGTGTTAAACCTAAATAAAATGTTATTTGGCGTTTGCATTGAGCATGAATATGATTTGATCATGTTTATTGCAATATGGTTATTCATTTAAAATTAGAGAATAATTATTGTTCTGTTTACATGAATAAAGCCTTCAATGGTCATACGCCCAATGAAAATAGTTTGTTGGATCTCGATCGTAGTGATACACATATTCATAATATTGATGGCAAAAGATGCAAAGTTAATAATGATAGTGCAACTTATTTGTGGCACTGCCGTTTGGGTCATATCGGTGTAAAGCGCATGAAGAAACTCCATAGATGGATTTTCGGAATCACTTGGTTATGAATCATATGATGCTTGCGAACCGTGCCTTTTGG
>NW_025243899.1:0-2849 GCF_018294505.1 Triticum aestivum
GGCATTTGCTTGAAATATTAACTTCAACTCCTGGAACATCTCATATGCTCCATGACGTTCGAAACATCGTTGAAGTCCCGATTCTAAGCCGTAAAGCATGGCACACTGAGCTATCGAGTAGTCATCAGCTTTGCTCTGCCAGACGTTCATAACATCTGGTGTTGCTCCAGCAGCAGGCCTGGCACCCAGCAGTGCTTCCAGGACGTAATTCTTCTGTGCAGCAATGAGGATAATCCTCAAGTTACGGACCCAGTCCGTGTAATTGCTACCATCATCTTTCAACTTTGCTTTCTCAAGGAACGCATTAAAATTCAACGGAACAACAGCATGAGCCATCTATCTACAATCAAGCATAAACAAGCAAGATACTATCAGGTACTAAGTTTCATGATAAATTTAGGTTCAATTAATTTACTTAAAGAACTCCCACTTAGATAGACATCCCTCTAATCCTCTAAGTGATTACGTGATCCAAATCAACTAAACCATGTCAGATCATCACGTGAGATGGAGTAGTTTCATTGGTGAACATCACTATGTTGATCATATCTACTATATGATTCACGCTCGACCTTTCGGTCTCCGTGTTCCGAGGCAATATCTGTATATGCTTGGCTTGTCAAGTATAACCTGAGTATTCCACGTGTGCAACTGTTTTGCACCCGTTGTATTTGAATGTAGAGCCTATCACACCCGATCATCACGTGGTGTCTCAGCACGAAGAACTTTCGCAATGGTGCATACTCAAGGAGAACACTTCTTGATAATTAGTGAGAGATCATCTTATAATGCTACCGTCAGTCAAAGCAAGATAAAATGCATAAAAGATAAACATCACATGCAATCAATATAAGTGATATGATATGGCCATCATCATCTTGTGCTTGTGATCTCCATCTTCGAAGCACCGTCGTGATCACCATCGTCACCGGCGCGACACCTTGATCTCCATCATAGCATTGTTGTCGTCTCGCCAATCTTATGCTTCCACGACTATCGCTACCGCTTAGTGATAAAGTAAAGCTTTACAGCGCGATTGCATTGCATACAATAAAGCGACAACCATATGGCTCCTGCCAGTTGCCGATAACTTGGTTACAAAACATGATCATCTCATACAATAAAATTTAGCATCATGTCTTGACCATATCACATCACAACATGCCCTGCAAAAACAAGTTAGATGTCCTCTACTTTGTTGTTGCAAGTTTTACGTGGCTGCTACGGGCTTAAGCAATAACCAATCTTACCTACGCATCAAAACCACAACGATAGTTTGTCAAGTTGGTGATGTTTTAACCTTCGCAAGGACCGGGCGTAGCCACACCCGGTTCAACTAAAGTTGGAGAAACTGTCACCCGCAAGCCACCTATGTGCAAAGCACGTCGAGAGAACCGGTCTCGCGTAAGCGTACGCGTAATGTCGGTCCGGGCCGCTCCGTCCAACAATACCGCCGAACCAAAGTATGACATGCTGGTAAGCAGTATGACTTATATTGCCCACAACTCACTTGTGTTCTACTCATGCATATAACATCAACATATAAAACCTAGGCTCGGATGCCACTGTTGGGGAACGTAGTAATTTCAAAAAAAATCCTACGCACACGCAAGATCATGGTGATGCATAGCAACGAGAGGGGAGATTGTTGTCTACGTACCCTCGAAGACCGAAGCGGAAGCATTGACGCAACATAGAGGAAGTAGTCGTACGTCTTCCCGGTTCAACCGATCCAAGGACCGTTACTCCGGCACCTCCGAGTTCTTGGCACACGTTCAGCTCGATGACGCTCCCTCGGCTCCGATCTAGCAAAGCTTCGGGGAAGAGTTCCGCCAGCACGACGGCGTGGTGATGATCTTGATGTTCAATCGTCGCAGGGCTTCGCCTAAGCACTGCTACAATATGACCGAGGTGTAATATTGTGGAGGGGGGCACCGCACACGGCTAAGGAACGATCACAAAGATCAACTTGTGTGTCCTAGGGGGCCCCCTTGCCCCCGTATATAAAGGAGCCAAGGGGAGGGGGCGGCCGGCCAAGGAGGGCGCGCCAAGGGGGAATCCTACTCCCACCGGGAGTAGGACTCCCTTCTTTCCTAGTTGGATAAGGAGAAGGGGAAAGAGGAGGAAGAGAGAAAGGAAAGGGGGGCGCCCCCTTCCCTTGTCCTATTCGGACTAGGAAGGGGAGGGGCGCGCGGCCACCTCTTGCCTCCTTTCCTCTTCTCCCTTAAGGCCCATGTAGGCCCAATAACCCCCCGGGGGGTCCGGTAACCCCCCCGGTACTCCGGTAAAATCCCGATTTCACCCGGAACAATTCCGATATCCAAATATAGGCTTCCAATATATCGATATTTATGTCTCGACCATTTCGAGACTCCTCATCATGTCCATGATCACATCTGGGACTCCGAACAACCTTCGGTACATCAAAATACAAAAAACACATAATGAAACTGTCATCGTAATGTTAAGCGTGCGGACCCTACGGTTCGAGAACAATGTAGACATGACCGAGACACGTCTCCGATCAATAACCAATAGCGGAACCTGGATGCTCATATTGGTTCCTACATATTCTACAAAGATCTTTATTGGTCAGACCGCATAACAACATACGTTGTTCCCTTTGTCATCGGTATGTTACTTGCCCGAGATTCGATCGTCGGTATCTCAATACCTAGTTCAATCTCGTTACCGGCAAGTCTCTTTACTCGTTTTGTAATACATCATTTTGCAACTAACTCATTAGTTGCAATGCTTGCAAGGCTTATGTGATGTGCATTACCGAGAGGGCCCAGAGATACCTCTCCGACAATCGGAGTGACAAATCCTAATCTCGAAATACGCCAACC
>NW_025243900.1:0-2849 GCF_018294505.1 Triticum aestivum
CATATACTAGTGGGAATTTTTCATTATAGAACTTGGCTTCTATATTCCAATGATGGGCTTCCTCAAAATGCCCTAGGTCTTCGTGAGCAAGCGAGTTGGATGCACACCCACTAGTTTTCTTTTGTTGAGCTTTCATATATTTATAGCTCTAGTGCATCCGTTGCATGGCAATCCCTACTCACTCACATTGATATCAATTAATGGGCATCTCCATAGCCCGTTGATACGCCTAGTTGATGTGAGACTATCTTCTCCTTTTTTTGTCTTCTCCACAACCACCATTCTATTCCACATATAGTGCTATGTCCATGGCTCATGCTCATGTATTGCGTGAAAGTTGAAAGAGTTTGAGATTATTAAAGTATGAAACAATTGCTTGGCTCGTCATCGGGGTTGTGCATGATTAAATACTTTGTGTGATGAAGATAGAGCAATAGCTAGACTATATGATTTTGTAGGGATAACTTTCTTTGGCCATGTTATTTTGAGAAGACATGATTACCTTGCTTAGTATGCTTGAAGTATTACTATTTCTTATGTCAATATGAACTTTTATTTTGTATTATTTGGATCTGAACATTCATGCCACAATAAAGAAAATTACATTGAGAATCATGCTAGGTAGCATTTCACATCAAAAATTCTGTTTTTATCATTTACCTACTCGAGGACGAGCAGGAATTAAGCTTGGGGATGCTTGATACGTCTCCAACGTATCTATAATTTTTGATTGTTTCATGCTATTATATTGTCTGTTTTGAATTATTATGGGCTTTATTATACACTTTTATATTACTTTTGGGACTAACTATTAACCGGAGGCCCAGCCCATATTGTTATTTTATTGCCAGTTTCAGTATTTCGAAGAAAATGAATATCAAACGGAGTCCAAACGGAATGAAACCTTCGGCATCGTGATTTTTTGGAAGATTATCATCCTGGAGGCTTGGAGATGAAGTCAGAAGATCCCCGAGGAGCGCACGAGATAGGAGCCCCCCCCCCCAACTGGGCGGGCCCCCTGTCTCGTGGACCCCTCGAGCACCTCCCGACAGACTTATTTCGCCTATATATTCCCCCGTAGCCTAAAAACATCGAATATCAAGATAGATCAGGAGTTTCGCCGCCGCAAGCCTCTGTAGCCACCAAAAACCTCTCGGGAGCCCTTCCCGGCACCCTGACGGAGGGGGGAACCCATCACCGGTGGCCATCTTCATCATCCCGGCGCTCTCCATGACGAGGAGGGAGTAGTTCACCCTCGAGGCTGAGGGTATGTACCAGTAGCTATGTGTTTGATCTCTCTCTCTCTCTCATGTTCTCTCTCGTGTTCCCTCTATGGCACGATCTTGATATATCCCGAGCTTTGCTATTGTAGTTGGATCTTATGATGTTTCTCCCCCTCTACTCTCTTGTTATGAATTGAGTTTTCCCCTTTGAAGTTATCTTATCAGATTGAGTCTTTTATGAGAACACTTGATGTATGTCTTGCCATGCTTATCTGTGGTGACAATGGGATCTCATGTGCCTCTTGATGTATGTTTTGGTGACCAACTTGCGGGTTCCACCCATGAACCTATGCATAGGGGTTGGCACACGTTCTTAACTCTCCGGTAGAAACTTTGGGACACTCTTTGAAGTACTTTGTGTTGGTTGAATAGATGAATCTGAGATTGTGTGATGCATATCATATAATCATGCCCATGGATACTTGAGGTGACAATGGAGTATCTAGGTGACATTAGGGTTTTGGTTGATTTGTGTCTTAAGGTGTTATTCTAGTACGAACGCTTGAATAGATTGATCCGAAAGAATAACTTTGAGGTGGTTTCGTACCCTACCATAATCTCTTCGTTCGTTCTCCGCTATTAGTGTCTTTGGAGTGACTCTTTGTTGCATGTTGAGGGATTGTTATATGATCTATGTATGTTATTATTGTTGAGAGAACTTGCACTAGTGAAAGTATGAACCCTAGGCCTTGTTTCCTATCATTGCAATACCGTTTACACTCACTTTTATCGCTTGCTACCTAGCTGTTTTTATAATTTCATATTACAAAAACCTTTATCTACTATCTATTTTGCACTTGTATCACCATCTCTTCGCCGAACTAGTGCACCTATACAATTTGCCATTGTATTGGGTGTGTTGGGGACACAAGAGACTCTTTGTTATTTGGTTGAAGGGTTGCTTGAGAGAGACCATCTTCATCCTACGCCTCCTACGGATTGATAAACCTTAGGTCATCCACTTGAGGGAAATTTGCTACTGTCCTACAAACCTGTGCACTTGCAGGCCCAACAACGTCTACAAGAAGAAGGTTGTGTAGTAGATATCAGAGATCGATGAAAAGAGTGGTGGGAGTGAGGCATAGACGGTGATAAGAGAAGAGGGGAAGCTTGTGTTTGTGCTAGACACACCTGGCTAGAGAGGCATATCGATCAATGTGTGCCGTAAAGAAGGAGCTGGGGGGCCTACACACACCGTGGGTGAAAGACCTAAAGTGAAAAAATGAATTTGCACGATGGAGCTAGAGAATGCTGAGGGAGGGTGAGAGGGATGCGGGCGTGTGCATGCACAAGAGAAAGTTAGCGCTAGCCAGTGGCGGAGCTATGTGCAAGCCTGGGGGTGCTATGCCCCCGCCCCAAGTTTGGAACAAACTATGAAGATATTTTTAAGGAAAGGACTTAGATGAGTTTTTTTAGCTGTTTACACCCTCAAACACCCATGATTTAGCCTTGACCCCCCCAACAGTTCCTACCTAGCTCCTCTAGTGGCACTAGCTACAAAGACAAGAGGATTGTGTGGGTGTAAAAGACAAATAGAGATCATACTTCACTAGATAAAGCGAATTC
>NW_025243901.1:0-2849 GCF_018294505.1 Triticum aestivum
AAATTACACAAAACAAAGACAAGGAAAATGTGTTTAATCACATATTTCAGGGGTATATCCTTCCCAAGGACAAGCAGAGCATGATATCCATGACAGGATATAATGTAGAAAACTCTTTAGGTAGGGGAGACTACCCATACAACGGTGTTTGGTTAATTGAGCAGGAAACTTTTAGCCTTGGGCTCCAAATGTTCTTGTTGGAAATCGGAGTATCACAAACAAGCTTTTGAGATAGCATTGACATGGTCATCAGGTGAAGATCAGACTTTGGGTACTCGAAGGATCCATCAGGAACAGCTTGTAGAATAAGTCTTACAATTTCCTCAGGGAAGAATGGCTAAACTTGCTAAAAAGGATACTACAATAATAGGTCCTCCACCCAGGGGGGGTGCTAGGCATGACATCATGTTACCAGGTCATCAAAGGACCAATGTTATAACTCTTGAAAATATGTTCCAACCATCATATCTGACCGAGATTCAGTTCTGATTGGTGTCAGTATAACTCAGACTCGGGATGCCTGAGAAGAAAGGTGCAACACAAATTGATGAGATGACATTGCAAGATTCTCGGGAAATTTACTACGGAAGCGAGTTTCGAAACAAAAACTCATCATTAGACCAAGGAGAGGGTGAGGAGGTGGCTGATGAACTCAGCGACAATTCATCGAGATTTCCAAAAATGGATTTCCACAATTATGTGAACAAGGAGATAACAGCTGTCAGATCAAATAATATAATGGGGTATGCTTGAGGAACACATACACAATTAAACATTGGTTGAAAAGTGCACCCGAAATATGGGTTGGGTTGCACGACCTATGTCAGAATGGTGAATCAATAACCAATAGCCTGAGGATGAGCTGTCGGCCATTAACTTCAAAGCAATAGGGTTGCTAGGAGTACAGAATCCAAGCAGCACCGTTCACTTGCTAGTATTCCGGTTAGAATCAACATTGGGGCCAAGAAGGAATGGTGATGGTGAGAAGTATCACCATATCAAGAGATTTTAAGAGGCGGAGCACTTCTCACAACCTTCTTGACATAAAAGATGGTAATACTTCAAGGTGAAGTAGAACAAATGCTGGATAGCAAGGAACTCAAGATTCAATCCAAAACATGAACACGTTTGTGTTGAGGGAAGACAAGGATGTGGTTGATGATAACACGATCATCGAGGGGCAAGGATGGTATTTCCCATCATGAATTTGATTGATATCCTGGAAGGAGTTAAAATGTTGATGATGATCACGACAAATTTTGTCGAGAGGCTCCATGAAGATGCAATCGCTCGGCGACGGCATCAAGCCAAGGGAATGGTGAAGCAAGAGGTTATTGGATCCACAGTTACGACACAAACTCGAACTCAAGCTTGTTGTTTAAGGTGAAAGGGTATGACGAGGAAAATTGATGTAAGCTTAGCTATCGTCGCAAATTGGTGCTCCGAGAATAAGGGCCGGGTTGCACAGTTAAGATCATCACGACAATGATATAGCCAAACAGGCTAGGAATGGCGTGATCGGGTACAAACTCGTACTTATAGAAGCTTACAGAAGAGTTATTGAACCGTAGAGCGGACTCGGTTCAGTTATCGGTGTCTTTGAGTGTTTATTAACTCAGAGCCCGTGAAAAATTGGAATCAGTGGGAAGGTAGCACTTGATGAAGAACTCATAAGGAGTTATGCAGTTCCATGATAATCTCGAGATACCAGGGGGGTAATATCGACACAAGATCAAAGTAAAGGTTGGACTGGTGTATTGATCCATAGGAGACAATTGTTTTAACTTGTCCGAGAAATGAGATCAAAGAAGAACAATCATGGTCGGAACCACGGTTGCAAGGGATCAATTCACAGATACCATATGTTAGTTATCAAGGAAATAGTTATTGTTACAAGAAGCTTCCATGATAGGATATACATCGCGTCCATGGGCATGAACACAAAGTTCAAGGTCGACTCCCACTTCTCCAATGCATACCCTTTCATTCACTTCTCGCTTTCGATGAAGTTATAGCGTTAAAATTTTATCTGGCAAAATACCAGAAGAGTACGACTCGTGAAAACTTTCGAGTTCACACATATTAAGGAGGGCATAGGTTCAACCCATCGGGGCATCTTAGAATCCTATACCAGAATCTTTTAGAAGTAATTAACTCAAGCTCGAAGGCAGAGCATGGTTGAGAAAGCAGACGATACAATTTACCAAAGCCATTATGTATCCGAGAAAAGGCTCACAAGTTTATTGAATATGAAGGGCGTTGTCAGATAAAATCCAACAAAGGATCTGGTGGTCCACAAGGGATCTGACGTGAGCATCGGTACTCAACTAGAGGAAGCAGATTATAGAAACAACTGACTAACTCAATTGTCAAATGCAAAGGAATTATGATTTCCAAATCAAGGGATCAGAAGCAATGCTCTGATTAGGGGTGGACAAGTTGAATAGCCGTAGGGTACAATCAAAGACAATTGGGTTGGTCGAGAACCAATTCCAGTAAAAGAATGGCAGCTCAGCCAGAAAAGTAATTTATAAGGATCAATGATGATTGCGTGTATTCGCAAACATATTGAGTCAACAGACTCAAAATGGTAATGACAAGGAATGTCAATATGACTACGAGACTTATGGGATTATCCATAATGCAAGCAAGCAAGAATTTCAAGAGCCAAAGGCCCCAAGGATTTTCGGAAGATCGAATATTATTTCGAAGACTTTTGTGAAACACATGAACAACTGGGGATGAGCGGATACTCGACAAGTGCGAGGATTTATTCGAAGGGGTATTCATGTGGCAAAGAACTGCAAGACAGTAGGCACAAGACATTCTCGGATCAATAGAGAGAATTT
>NW_025243902.1:0-2849 GCF_018294505.1 Triticum aestivum
AGAAGGTATAATCTCTCCAGTTCCCATAAGCTTGATTGATTCACTAGCTGGAACTTCATCTAGCACATTTGGCAGTTGCTCTCTTTGTGAACCATTTGTCTCATCGAACCGCACATCCACTGTTTCAACCACTTTGTAATGAAAGAGATTGAAGACTCTGTAGGAGTGCGAATCCTTTCCATATCCAAGCATAAAGCCCTCATGTGCTTTTGGTGCAAACTTTGAGGTGTGGTGTGGGTCCTTGATCCAGCACCTTGCGCCAAATACTCTGAAGTAACTGACATTTGGCTTCTTGCCAGTTAGGAGTTCATAAGATGTCTTGTTCAGAAGCTTGTGAAGATAAACACGATTGATTGTATGGCATGCAGTGTCAATGGCTTCAGTCCAGAATTTTCTTGGAGTCTTGTATTCATCTAGCATTGTTCTGGCCATCTCAATGAGTGTTCTGTTCTTGCGTTCGATGACGCCATTCTGCTGTGGCGTTTATGGAGCTGAGAATTCATGTGTGATGCCCAAGGTATCAATGTATGTATCAAGGCCAGTGTTCTTGAATTCAGTGCCATTGTCAGTTCTGATGTGTTTTATCTTGGCGCCAAAATTGTTCATAGCACGATTGGCAAAGCATCTGAAGACATCCTGCACTTCAGTCTTGTAAAGGATTATGTGCACCCAAGTATATCTAGAGTAATCATCAACAATGACGAAGCCATAGAGGCAAGCAGTAGTAGTAAAAGTTGAGTAGTGAGTGGGGCCGAAAAGATCCATGTGGAGCAGTTCGAAGGGTTGAGTAGTAGTCATGATTGTCTTCGAAGGATGTTTTGCCCTTGTCATCTTCCCTGCTTCACAGGCACCGCATAAGTGATCTTTCTTGAACTTGACACCCTCGATGCCTATGACATGCTTCTTCTTTGCAAGGGTGTGGAGGTTCCTCATGCCAGCATGCCCAAGCCTCCGATGCCAAAGCCAGCATTCTGAAGCTTTTGCAAGAAGACATACTGCAAGTTGTGGCCCTGCTGAGAAATCTACCACGTACAGATCATCTTTTCGATACCCTTCAAACACTAGAGACTTGTCAGATTCCATTAGTACTAGGCAACGATTTGTTCCAAACATTACGATCATGTTCAAATCGCAAAGCATTGAGATAGACATTAAGTTGAAGCCAAGGGATTCAACAAGCATGCCTTTATCCATGTGTTGATCCTTTGAGATTGCAACTCTACCTAGACCCAATACCTTACTTTTACCAGTGTCAGCAAATGTGATGTGGCTCTTGTCGGATGGACGTAAGGTTGAGTCCATAAGAAGGCTTCTTTTGCCAGTCATGTGATTTGTACACCCACTGTCAATAATCCATTCTGAAGACTTTGAAGACGCTGGTGTCGTACCCTACAGTGCAGTTAGGGGGACACGCTTCACGAAGAGAATTGTGAAGCAAAAACATTTGACGAACCAGTGGGTTATGAAAACTTAGATCCAAATTAGGACTAATAGGGAGAGTAGCATGCGATTCAGGAACGAAGTACATAATGATGCCATTCGGGCATTTTATCTTGCTCCCTACAAGATTTTTATGGTCCCCAGCAATAGCGTCAGAAGATTTTGTTTTTCTGCTGGAGACCTTTCCCTGCAAAAGAGAGTTAAGCTTTCTTAACCACCCACATCTTCAAGGGTGGCTTAGAAGCAATAAGTCTAAGTGCAGCATCTGAGAATTTTGGCTTTGAAGCCTTAGCAAACAGTCTTACAGGTGGACAATAGTACTCATAAGAATAAGCAGAATAATTTTTGGTCATATGAACATGACGGTTTGATGAACCGCTCTCATATTCATATGCCTGAGTATGGTTTCCCTGCAAAACATTTGCATTAGTGTGACTTAGGTGAGTCCTCTGTTTGTATGAAGCCTTTGGACCATATGAAGCCTTTGGTCTGAGGTTTGTCTTCTTCAAGTGAGGTGTCATGAAGACATTCACAGGAAGATTTTCCAGACACTTTTTCGGAACCCAGATCTTCTTCATAGGCGGTCCATTCCCGCAGTTAGTACCAATGTACCTGGCAAACACTTCACCATTCTGATTCTTAAACAGTTTATAGTTTGCATCAAAGGATTCATCAATGATAATGGGGTTAGCATAAGTGAAGCCAGATAAATTGGTTGGATCTGCTGAAAATTCCTTTGCAGCAACCCATGTGGTTTTGGGGTACTGCTCAGGTTTCCAGTAAGAGCCATCTGCATTTATTTTCCTTGCGAACCCAACACCCTCTTTCCTAGGGTTTCGGTTCAGAATCTGCTTCTTGAGGACATCACATAATGTCTGATGTCCTTTAAGACTATTGTACATTCCTATTTCAAGCAATGTCTTCAACCTAGCATTCTCATCAGCAATAGCAGTGGTATCCTCAGCAGAGGGGTTAGTTACCACATCAACAGTTGAAGATATTGCAACAGCAGTAGCAGTGGAACATTCAGCAACAGAAGTAGCATTATCATGCTCAATGCATTTAAGACATGATGGTTCAAATCCTTCCTGAGCGGAACTGATCTGTTCGGCGCGAAGTGACTCATTTTCCTTTTGAAGATCTTCATGAGCCGCTCTCAATTTCTCAAGTTCTTGCTTCCTTTGAAGATAATCATAGGAAAGCTTTTCATGAGTTGTTGAGAGAGTATCAAGACGATCTTCAAGTTCCTGATACTTAACGTGAAGATTTTTTATGTCTTCAATTAAGGATTCAGATCGAGTCATTTCAGCACCCAACAGATCATCGCTTCTGTCTAGCAGTTTTTGAATATGTTCCATAGCTTTCTGTTGTTCAGTTGCAATTTTAGCAAGTGTTTTGTAGCTGGGTTT
>NW_025243903.1:0-2849 GCF_018294505.1 Triticum aestivum
GCGACATACAAGACAAGCTATAACCCATATGAAAATACAGCCAGGGTGGACATGAATTGCAGTCGGATGACGACACTTGCAGTTGCGAGTCTAGTGACAAACATGCAATTGCAGTCAACATGGCCCGCATGCAGTTGCAACTTAGGGAATGGGCATGCAACTGGCACCCAAAAATGCATCCTTATCGTCACGCCGGCAGCGGCGGCACACAAGATAAGCTATAACCCATATGAAAATTTAAGCTCAGGGGTGGACATGAATTGTAGTTGGGTGTCGACACTTGCAGTTGCGAGTCTAGTGGCAGACATGCAATTGCAATCGACAAGGCCCACATGCAGTTGCTACTCAGGGAATGGGCATACAAATAGCTCCCAAAAAATAAAAAATAAAAATGAATCCTAGTCGTCACTCCGCCGGCGGCGGCACACAAGACAAGCTATAACCCATATGAAAATGCAGCCAGTGATGGACATGAATTGCAGTCGGGTGTCGACACTTGCAATTGCGAGTCTAGTGACAAACATGCAATTGCAGTCAGTGGCTAAGCCATGTCTAGGCTGTGTAGTCACTTGACTACACAGCTCTTTGGCATAAAACGTAATACATCAAGTATAAATCATGCGAAAAACTATAAAATTATTATATTTGACTACACAACTTTAAAGTGACTACACATGATTTTTATTCCTGGCACCACCACTGATTGCAGTCGATATGGCCCGCATGCAATTGCAACTTAGTGAATGGGCATGCAACAGGCACCCAAAAAATAAAAAATAAAAAGCATCCTTGTCGTCACTCCGGTGGTGGCACACAAGACAAGCTATAACCCAAATGAAAATGCAGTTGCGACTCTAGTGGCAGATATGCAATTATAGTCGACATGATCCGCATGCAGTTGCAACTCAGGGAATGGGAATGCAACTGGCACTCAAAAAAAATAAAAAATAAAAATGAATACTTGTCGTTACTCCGACGTCGGCGGCACACACAAGACAAGCTATAGCCCAAATGAAAATGCAGCTCAGGGTGTGGACGTGCAATTGGCGCTCCCTCTCTCTAGTTTTTAGACGCGTTGTGACCCTTTCAATTGCAGTCGGCATGATTACGTGCAGATGTTGTGCAACAAAAAAATTAGTAAAAATGTTGAAAAATGAATATGCTCGTTTATAGACTACTACAATAACAAAAACACACAGACTTTGTCTTCCACGTCTAGTTAAAAGAACTTGCATGTGGCCATGTGAGAGAGATGAACGAACTTGCATGTGGCTATGTGAGAGAGATGAACGGCCAGCAGGAGAAAATGGGATCGTATTGCTCGCTCCTGTCCCCAGGCAAATACTAGCACCGGAAAAAAGCCCAACCTAGAAGAAAGCCTAAAAAGAAGAAAAGGCAAAAAACAAAGAAAAAGCACACAACGCCCGTCACGGTCAGCCCATAGCGTATCCCTGTCCAACACAGACAAAAAGGCGAAAAGGAAGGAAAAGAAAAAGATAACGGGCCGGTCGCACCACTAGAACAGGCTGATACTTCAATACAAGACATCAGCGATCGTTTAAATCTCGAAACGATCCAACGAACCGGGGCATCGACTGAGACTTCGCTAAAACTTAGTCGACTGAGTTTTAGCGGTCCCCTTTAGTTTTTCTTCCGTTGTAACGCACGGTCGTTTTTGCTAGTTATTAGGTAAAGATATTTTGCCGAAGGGAAAAAAGAAAGAACTAGAGAAACGGGGTTAGATCCGATAATCTCAGCCCCATACCATGACCACCTCCACGTCAAAGTTGTTCGGATATGACGCAGGAGATTCAGTTTAGGATCGGTTTTCGTTTCCTTTTATTCTGGGACGAGCGTGACGTGTGGGATGCTCAACTATTGTCTCTTGCTTATTTCGTGTTCAGTTTCAGTGTGTTAGTCTGTCAGGTTCAGTTGCCGATCGTGGTCCGGCGACGACAACAATCCCGCCCTAGCTGACGGCTGACGCCACCGCCTCCCGTCGTTGTCGACTTGTTGTGTGTTCAGTGTCGCCTATCTCGACCATGGAGTCGCCTGAATCTCTCCCTGCGCCGTCCAACAACCTCCCGTGCGCATTCTTCTCTCAGATGAGGTGAGCACGGCCGATCCTCTCGGTCCACCCCGGGCTTGAGAGACGCCGGGCGGCCGCTCCAAACGTCGGCTCGGTGAGAGACAGTACCGTGTGTCCACCCTGACTTGTATCCGTTCCCATGACACGCACTCCCACAAGTTGGCGTCGCCGGCCCAGCGGGAGAGCCCGGACCAGAGAAAATTTGTCATGAATGATACGAACTGATCGGCCCAGCGGAGCCCGAGTAGGAGTTGCCGTCGTAGTCGGAGACCTCCCGTAGGACCCTTGGAGGAGTGCGCGCAGCCTCGGGTCTTGGACACCCTGTCCCGCCTCCCGAGCTCCAGCCGCCGGTCTCGATTCCCGGCGCCAGGAGGTACGCCGGGAGGAGACAAACCCGATGGAGCCACCAGCACCTCCTCCCGCGCAACACGAATACGGCGGCGTCAGAGGTCATGCGCCACTTCCGCCGGCCGCGGCGCAACCCCAGATTGAATCCCTGCTAGCGCGTGCGTAGTCCCTCACGGGCAGGCCTAGCTGCTGGGCCGAACACGACGGCCCAGGTTAGGAACAAGAGTTACAAAACGTAGTGCGCTCCTGTCTGTTGCAATGTTTAGTACCACACCGCTCGCCTTAGGAGGTAGGACGCGGCTTAAATAGGCTTGCGCTGTGATCTGCCTCGCCGAAGACGCAAAGCTGATTCATCAGCTCTGCTGAGGCGAAAGCATTCGCTACGCACTTCTGGCTGGGCCTGTCCTGGCGG
>NW_025243904.1:0-2849 GCF_018294505.1 Triticum aestivum
GAGCACGTGCAAAGGAGAAGATTCACCTTTGTGTATGTGACGTAGAGGTCGCACGTGTCTCTTGCCAAACGGACTCTTGACATGGTGATGACCGTAGGATGCTCCGCATCATCCCCTCCCCCTTGGAAAAGATCCGACCTCGGATCGAAAACCAAATCACCATGGGAAAGAGATGGGGGTGCCGTGTCAAAGTGGTCGATCACCAAGCACTCATCATCTAGTAGCTCGAAATGGGCACTCGCCAATGTCACACCGTTTTGTGATTCCTTCAAAAGGAGAAAATAGAACAAACACTTGGAAAAACAAATGTGGTTAGCGTTAGTGCAAAACCAAGCATTCAAGAGGTGATTCACCAAACAAGTGTCATCATCAAGCATAGCATAGGGTGTGACAAAGGATTGTGACATGGCATGTAAGCACATAAATTGATCACAATCAAGGATATCATGGGGACACGTATGCAAATGTGAGGTAGTGATGCAAATATGCGTGACAAGAGAATAAGCATCTACCTCAAGTTCATAGCAAGCATTCACAAATTGCTCAATGAAAGGTCTATGGTAGGCATAGGAAGTATTCACAACACCAAAGAAAATGAAGTGTCTAAACACATGGGTCAAGTGCAAGACAATCGAAGCATAATGTGCATAGGGTGTAGTGAATATAGTGTGGCACTCAACACAATAGAAAGAGCAATTCTTCATCATGTGTGAGGCAATCAAGTCAAGCATGTGACAAGCAAAGGGACATGCCATATGTGAAGAAATGATATTGGTGCAACCAACCATATGATAGTAGCAAGTAGTCCAAGAATTGGATGCAACACACAAGGTATATATGTCATGAGGCATGGAAATGTGGCAATCGTGTATGAAAGCAATATCTCGAACATGCGTGCAAATGGTGCATGCAACACATGAAGTATGATCCACAATATCCAAGCTCAAGAAGGATGTCACCTTGAAAGTGTGTCCTTGTGCATTCTTCACAATGCGGAAGTGGAAGCAAATACGGTGTAGAAGCGAGTCGTGGTAGAATGTATGAGGCTCTCTCTCAAGAGCTCGAATGGTCAACTCACGTGAAGTGGAAGTTGACACAAAGTCCAAGTATCCTACACATGCACAAAACAAAACAAAGAAAGTATGTGCATGGTAGACAAACACATCATCCATCATGATGGTTTTCTTTTCTTGCACATAACCATTAGAAGCAAAAGTGCATGAATAATATGATACAACAATGGCAATATTCATGGCACTAGGTATATGGTGCAAATAAGTAAGAGAAGCATGCTTCACAAGTAATATGTCAAAATCTCCAAACATATGTGAGAATGCTATGGGGGCAAACTCATGAGAAAGACTAATAGCATGGTTGCACTCAATACATGGCAAATCTAGCACAAGAAAGGCAACACATGGAGATATGTGACAAGAAGCAATAACAATCATGTGCAAAGCATGTAGATGGTTGTCATCAACCGCATGAAGTGAGCAAGTATGAGTCATTGGTGATGCAACATAAGCAAGCGTAGTAATCAAGTCGTGCAAACTAGTGGAGCGAAGATGCGACACACTAGAAGAAATCATGGCAATCATGTCATGTGAGCAAATAATAGGCATAGGGAATGCACATGACATATCGCAAGCACGAACACAAAGTAAGATGAAAGTATCATCATAGGAATGATGCACAAAAGGAATATGACAAGAACAAGCAATATCTCCACCAAGCTTGCAAATACACATACAAGTGCTAGAATCAATCATCATGTGTAATGCAAAGCATGGGTCACAAATGCATGGCAAAGGCATAGGAATGGGCATATCATGCAAAGTGAACATGGCAAGATGGGCATATAATATGTAATGAACAACAACCCATAGCCAAGTGAGGTCCATGTAGAAGAAATGCGTGAAGTCTTTGCGCGAAGAGAGTGGTGGGAAAGACAATCCATGAGATCCCAAATCATCGTTGCTCTCTAGAGCTCGTTTTGTCAACTCGTGGGATTGCGAGGTTGACAAGTTGATAGAGGCAAAGGTGTCCCGTCTTTCGATGAGATGATGGATATCGCTTTGGTGGAAGTCGACTTTGACGATCCGACTACGAACGTGCGAGGACGTCGCGCCTTAGCAATCGCTAAACCAACTCGGAGAGGTTATTGACCACGCCGGAGCACGATCAACCTGACCACGAGGGTCTGTTTCCTGCGAGCAAACGAAGAACAAGCAAGAAACTGAGATTGCAATCTGGATATTGCGAATATAAGATGAAAGCTTTATTGATCAAGGTGGGGTTCTGTGACGCCTTTGTCTGGTCGTTGAACACAAACGAAGTACGCGAAGTTGCAACTATGGCAAACTTTTAATCTAAACAAAACCCAAAGTCTAAACGATGCCCTAAGGGCTGTATATATGGAGGAAGAGGGGGGAATTTCGTGGCCCTTGGTGGAGGGGTCCGAAATCAACCCTATCTCTTGTTTCCCCACACATACGGACTCTAAAAATAGCCTATACTTATGTATTTCGAAATTACATGGGCCTGGCCCAATAATAAGGTGACGCAGCACCTAAAATAGCCTCGGGACGAAATTTATGAAGTGGCATCTTGTATATTTCGTCCAAGGCTTCATGCACCCATTATGGTGGCTTCAAAGTCCTGAAATCATCACTTGTAACTCCGTTCTTGTTCCCCTTGCGCATGGCATCATCTCCATGCTTGTTCTTGCTCCAATGTTCATCCTTCTCCAAGCTAGACCCTTCATTTGTAAGCAAAACAAATGTATCCAATTTAGGCAGCATCATATTCTCATGAACATTAGAATCATTACCAAGAAACGAAAGTACCTG
>NW_025243905.1:0-1372 GCF_018294505.1 Triticum aestivum
GGTAAATGACTGAAAAATAGCAAATGATGTCAGAACGTGTTGAAAATTGATGACCTCGCTTTGAATGATGCATACGGAACGCAAAAAAGTCTGGAGTTCAAATAAGTTTAAAAAAATGAAGGGCCCGTGTAACAGATGAGTTGTCGTCCGAAACCCTGATACTCCGAAAGAGATTGCCCAGTTTGTACACGAAGTGCGTCCAGTTTCTGCCGTAACCCTCTCTACTCTTTTTCACATGCCATGTGGGTGAAATGATGATACCATGCCAAGTTTCAACCTTTTCATAGTTCATTTTGTATTGATTTTCAATTTCATGGTCATTTAGCTCTCTAAATAAATCGGTAAATGACTGAAAATAGCAAATGATGTTAGAAAGTGTTGAGAATTGATGATGTCGCTTTGAATGGTGCATACAGAATGCAAAAAAAGTCTGGAGTTCAAATAAGTTTAGAAAAATGAAGTGCCCATGTAACAGATGAGTTCTTGTCTGAAACCCTGATACTCCGAAAGAGATTTTCCAGTTTGTACACGAAGTGTGTCCAGTTTTTGCCGTAACTCTCTACTCTTTTGCACATTCCATGTGGGTGAAATGATGATACCATGCCAAGTTTCAAATTTTCAGAGTTCATTGTGTACCGATTTTCAATTTCCCTATCATTTAGCTCTCCAAAAAAATTGGTAAATGACTGAAAAATAGCAAATGATGTTAGAAAGTGTTGAAAATTGATGACGTCTCTTTGAATGGTGCATAGGAACGCAAAAAATTGTATGGAGTTCAAATAAGTTTAAAAAAATGAAGTGCCCGTGTAACAGATGAGTTCTCGTTCGAAACCTTGATACTCCGAAAGAGATTGTCCAGTTTGTACACGAAGTGTGTCTAGTTTTTGCCGTAACCCTCTCTACTCTTTTTCACATGCCATGTGGGTGAAATGATGATACCATGCCAAGTTTCAACCTTTTCAGAGTTCATTTTGTAGTGATTTTCAATTTCACGGTCATTTAGCTCTCTAGACAATCGGTAAATGACTGGAAATAGCAAATGATGTTAAAAATTGTCGAAAATTTATGACGTCGCTTTGAATGCTGCATAGGAATGCAAAAAAAGTCTGAAGTTCATATAAGTTTAAAAAAATGAAGGGCCCGTGTAACAGATCATTTCTTGTTCGAAACCCTGATACTCCGAAAGAGATTGCCCAGTTTGTACACGAAGTGCGTCCAGTTTTTTCCGTAACCCTCTCTACTCTTTTTCACATGCTATCTGGGTGAAATGAAGATACCATGCCAAGTTTCAACCTTTTCAGAGTTCATTTTGTAGTGATTTTCAATTTCACGGTCATTTAGCTCTCTAAACAAATCGGTAAATGACTGAAAA
>NW_025243905.1:1382-1878 GCF_018294505.1 Triticum aestivum
TCGCTTTGAATGGTGCGTACGGAACGCAAAAAAAGTCTGGAGTTGTAATGAGTTTAAAAAAATGAAGTGCCAATGTAACAGATGAGTTCTCGTCCGAAACTCTGATACTCCGAAAGATATTGTCCAGTTTCTACACGACGTGCGTCCAGTTTTTTCCGTAACCCTCTCTACTCTTTTGCACATGCTATGTGGGTGAAATGATGATACCATGCCAAGTTTCGACATTTTCAGAGTTCATTTTGTAGTGATTTTCAATTTCACGGTCATTTAGCTCTCTAAACAAATCGGTAAATGACTGAAAAATAGCAAATGATGTCAGAAAGTGTTGAAAATTGATGACCTCGCTTTGAATGGTGCGTACGGAACGCAAAAGAAATCTGGAGTTGTAATAAGTTTAAAAAAATGAAGTGCCAGTGTAACTGATGAGTTCTCGTCCGAAACCCTGATACTCCGAAAGAGATTGTCCAGTTTGTACACGAAGTGCGTCCAGTTTTTG
>NW_025243905.1:1888-2849 GCF_018294505.1 Triticum aestivum
GGTAAATGACTGAAAAATAGCAAATGATGTCAGAAAGTGTTGAAAATTGATGACCTCGCTTTGAATGGTGCATACGGAACGCAAAAAAGTCTGGAGTTCAAATAAGTTTAAAAAATTGAAGGGCCCGTGTAACAGATGAGTTGTCGTCCGAAACCCTGATACTCCGAAAGAGATTGCCCAGTTTGTACACGAAGTGCGTCCAGTTTCTGTCGTAACCCTCTCTACTCTTTTTCACATGCCATGTGGGTGAAATGATGATACCATGCCAAGTTTCAACCTTTTCATAGTTCATTTTGTATTGATTTTCAATTTCATGGTCATTTAGCTCTCTAAATAAATCGGTAAATGACTGAAAATAGCAAATGATGTTAGAAAGTGTTGAGAATTGATGATGTCGCTTTGAATGGTGCATACAGAACGCAAAAAAAGTCTGGAGTTCAAATAAGTTTAGAAAAATGAAGTGCCCATGTAACAGATGAGTTCTCGTCTGAAACCCTGATACTCCGAATGAGATTTTCCCGTTTGTACACGAAGTGTGTCCAGTTTTTGCCGTAACCCTCTCTACTATTTTACACATGCTATGTGGGTGAAATCATGATACCATGCCAAGTTTCAAAATTTTCAGAGTTCATTTTGCAGTGATTTTCAATTTCACGGTCATTTAGCTCTCTAAACAAATCGGTAAATGACTGAAAAATAGCAAATGATGTTAGAAAGTGTTGAAAATTGATGACGTCTCTTTGAATGGTGCATAGGAACGCAAAAAAATGTTTGGAGTTCAAATAAGTTTAAAAAATGAAGTGCCGTGTAACAGATGAGTTCTTGTCCGAAACCCAGATACTCCGAAAGAGATCGTCCAGTTTGTACACGAAGTGTGTCCAGTTTTTGCCGTAACCCTCTACTCTTTTGCACATTAAATGTGGGTGAAATGATGATATCATGCCAAGTTTCAACCTTTTCA
>NW_025243906.1:0-2849 GCF_018294505.1 Triticum aestivum
GGCATTTGCTTGAAATATTAACTTCAACTCCTGGAACATCTCATATGCTCCATGACGTTCGAAACATCGTTGAAGTCCCGATTCTAAGCCGTAAAGCATGGCACACTGAGCTATCGAGTAGTCATCAGCTTTGCTCTGCCAGACGTTCATAACATCTGGTGTTGCTCCAGCAGCAGGCCTGGCACCCAGCAGTGCTTCCAGGACGTAATTCTTCTGTGCAGCAATGAGGATAATCCTCAAGTTACGGACCCAGTCCGTGTAATTGCTACCATCATCTTTCAACTTTGCTTTCTCAAGGAACGCATTAAAATTCAACGGAACAACAGCATGAGCCATCTATCTACAATCAAGCATAAACAAGCAAGATACTATCAGGTACTAAGTTTCATGATAAATTTAGGTTCAATTAATTTACTTAAAGAACTCCCACTTAGATAGACATCCCTCTAATCCTCTAAGTGATTACGTGATCCAAATCAACTAAACCATGTCAGATCATCACGTGAGATGGAGTAGTTTCATTGGTGAACATCACTATGTTGATCATATCTACTATATGATTCACGCTCGACCTTTCGGTCTCCGTGTTCCGAGGCAATATCTGTATATGCTTGGCTTGTCAAGTATAACCTGAGTATTCCACGTGTGCAACTGTTTTGCACCCGTTGTATTTGAATGTAGAGCCTATCACACCCGATCATCACGTGGTGTCTCAGCACGAAGAACTTTCGCAATGGTGCATACTCAAGGAGAACACTTCTTGATAATTAGTGAGAGATCATCTTATAATGCTACCGTCAGTCAAAGCAAGATAAAATGCATAAAAGATAAACATCACATGCAATCAATATAAGTGATATGATATGGCCATCATCATCTTGTGCTTGTGATCTCCATCTTCGAAGCACCGTCGTGATCACCATCGTCACCGGCGCGACACCTTGATCTCCATCATAGCATTGTTGTCGTCTCGCCAATCTTATGCTTCCACGACTATCGCTACCGCTTAGTGATAAAGTAAAGCTTTACAGCGCGATTGCATTGCATACAATAAAGCGACAACCATATGGCTCCTGCCAGTTGCCGATAACTTGGTTACAAAACATGATCATCTCATACAATAAAATTTAGCATCATGTCTTGACCATATCACATCACAACATGCCCTGCAAAAACAAGTTAGATGTCCTCTACTTTGTTGTTGCAAGTTTTACGTGGCTGCTACGGGCTTAAGCAAGAACCAATCTTACCTACGCATCAAAACCACAACGATAGTTTGTCAAGTTGGTGATGTTTTAACCTTCGCAAGGACCGGGCGTAGCCACACCCGGTTCAACTAAAGTTGGAGAAACTGTCACCCGCAAGCCACCTATGTGCAAAGCACGTCGAGAGAACCGGTCTCGCGTAAGCGTACGCGTAATGTCGGTCCGGGCCGCTCCGTCCAACAATACCGCCGAACCAAAGTATGACATGCTGGTAAGCAGTATGACTTATATTGCCCACAACTCACTTGTGTTCTACTCGTGCATATAACATCAACATATAAAACCTAGGCTCGGATGCCACTGTTGGGGAACGTAGTAATTTCAAAAAAAATCCTACGCACACGCAAGATCATGGTGATGCATAGCAACGAGAGGGGAGATTGTTGTCTACGTACCCTCGAAGACCGAAGCGGAAGCATTGACGCAACATAGAGGAAGTAGTCGTACGTCTTCCCGGTTCAACCGATCCAAGGACCGTTACTCCGGCACCTCCGAGTTCTTGGCACACGTTCAGCTCGATGACGCTCCCTCGGCTCCGATCTAGCAAAGCTTCGGGGAAGAGTTCCGCCAGCACGACGGCGTGGTGATGATCTTGATGTTCAATCGTCGCAGGGCTTCGCCTAAGCACTGCTACAATATGACCGAGGTGTAATATTGTGGAGGGGGGCACCGCACACGGCTAAGGAACGATCACAAAGATCAACTTGTGTGTCCTAGGGGGCCCCCTTGCCCCCGTATATAAAGGAGCCAAGGGGAGGGGGCGGCCGGCCAAGGAGGGCGCGCCAAGGGGGAATCCTACTCCCACCGGGAGTAGGACTCCCTTCTTTCCTAGTTGGATAAGGAGAAGGGGAAAGAGGAGGAAGAGAGAAAGGAAAGGGGGGCGCCCCCTTCCCTTGTCCTATTCGGACTAGGAAGGGGAGGGGCGCGCGGCCACCTCTTGCCTCCTTTCCTCTTCTCCCTTAAGGCCCATGTAGGCCCAATAACCCCCCGGGGGGTCCGGTAACCCCCCCGGTACTCCGGTAAAATCCCGATTTCACCCGGAACAATTCCGATATCCAAATATAGGCTTCCAATATATCGATATTTATGTCTCGACCATTTCGAGACTCCTCATCATGTCCATGATCACATCTGGGACTCCGAACAACCTTCGGTACATCAAAATACAAAAAACACATAATGAAACTGTCATCGTAATGTTAAGCGTGCGGACCCTACGGTTCGAGAACAATGTAGACATGACCGAGACACGTCTCCGATCAATAACCAATAGCGGAACCTGGATGCTCATATTGGTTCCTACATATTCTACAAAGATCTTTATTGGTCAGACCGCATAACAACATACGTTGTTCCCTTTGTCATCGGTATGTTACTTGCCCGAGATTCGATCGTCGGTATCTCAATACCTAGTTCAATCTCGTTACCGGCAAGTCTCTTTACTCGTTTTGTAATACATCATTTTGCAACTAACTCATTAGTTGCAATGCTTGCAAGGCTTATGTGATGTGCATTACCGAGAGGGCCCAGAGATACCTCTCCGACAATCGGAGTGACAAATCCTAATCTCGAAATACGCCAACC
>NW_025243907.1:0-2848 GCF_018294505.1 Triticum aestivum
CATATACTAGTGGGAATTTTTCATTATAGAACTTGGCTTCTATATTCCAATGATGGGCTTCCTCAAAATGCCCTAGGTCTTCGTGAGCAAGCGAGTTGGATGCACACCCACTAGTTTTCTTTTGTTGAGCTTTCATATATTTATAGCTCTAGTGCATCCGTTGCATGGCAATCCCTACTCACTCACATTGATATCAATTAATGGGCATCTCCATAGCCCGTTGATACGCCTAGTTGATGTGAGACTATCTTCTCCTTTTTTTGTCTTCTCCACAACCACCATTCTATTCCACATATAGTGCTATGTCCATGGCTCATGCTCATGTATTGCGTGAAAGTTGAAAGAGTTTGAGATTATTAAAGTATGAAACAATTGCTTGGCTCGTCATCGGGGTTGTGCATGATTAAATACTTTGTGTGATGAAGATAGAGCAATAGCTAGACTATATGATTTTGTAGGGATAACTTTCTTTGGCCATGTTATTTTGAGAAGACATGATTACCTTGCTTAGTATGCTTGAAGTATTACTATTTCTTATGTCAATATGAACTTTTATTTTGTATTATTTGGATCTGAACATTCATGCCACAATAAAGAAAATTACATTGAGAATCATGCTAGGTAGCATTTCACATCAAAAATTCTGTTTTTATCATTTACCTACTCGAGGACGAGCAGGAATTAAGCTTGGGGATGCTTGATACGTCTCCAACGTATCTATAATTTTTGATTGTTTCATGCTATTATATTGTCTGTTTTGAATTATTATGGGCTTTATTATACACTTTTATATTACTTTTGGGACTAACTATTAACCGGAGGCCCAGCCCATATTGTTATTTTATTGCCAGTTTCAGTATTTCGAAGAAAATGAATATCAAACGGAGTCCAAACGGAATGAAACCTTCGGCATCGTGATTTTTTGGAAGATTATCATCCTGGAGGCTTGGAGATGAAGTCAGAAGATCCCCGAGGAGCGCACGAGATAGGAGCCCCCCCCCCAACTGGGCGGGCCCCCTGTCTCGTGGACCCCTCGAGCACCTCCCGACAGACTTATTTCGCCTATATATTCCCCCGTAGCCTAAAAACATCGAATATCAAGATAGATCGGGAGTTTCGCCGCCGCAAGCCTCTGTAGCCACCAAAAACCTCTCGGGAGCCCTTCCCGGCACCCTGACGGAGGGGGGAACCCATCACCGGTGGCCATCTTCATCATCCCGGCGCTCTCCATGACGAGGAGGGAGTAGTTCACCCTCGAGGCTGAGGGTATGTACCAGTAGCTATGTGTTTGATCTCTCTCTCTCTCTCATGTTCTCTCTCGTGTTCCCTCTATGGCACGATCTTGATATATCCCGAGCTTTGCTATTGTAGTTGGATCTTATGATGTTTCTCCCCCTCTACTCTCTTGTTATGAATTGAGTTTTCCCCTTTGAAGTTATCTTATCAGATTGAGTCTTTTATGAGAACACTTGATGTATGTCTTGCCATGCTTATCTGTGGTGACAATGGGATCTCATGTGCCTCTTGATGTATGTTTTGGTGACCAACTTGCGGGTTCCACCCATGAACCTATGCATAGGGGTTGGCACACGTTCTTAACTCTCCGGTAGAAACTTTGGGACACTCTTTGAAGTACTTTGTGTTGGTTGAATAGATGAATCTGAGATTGTGTGATGCATATCATATAATCATGCCCATGGATACTTGAGGTGACAATGGAGTATCTAGGTGACATTAGGGTTTTGGTTGATTTGTGTCTTAAGGTGTTATTCTAGTACGAACGCTTGAATAGATTGATCCGAAAGAATAACTTTGAGGTGGTTTCGTACCCTACCATAATCTCTTCGTTCGTTCTCCGCTATTAGTGTCTTTGGAGTGACTCTTTGTTGCATGTTGAGGGATTGTTATATGATCTATGTATGTTATTATTGTTGAGAGAACTTGCACTAGTGAAAGTATGAACCCTAGGCCTTGTTTCCTATCATTGCAATACCGTTTACACTCACTTTTATCGCTTGCTACCTAGCTGTTTTTATAATTTCATATTACAAAAACCTTTATCTACTATCTATTTTGCACTTGTATCACCATCTCTTCGCCGAACTAGTGCACCTATACAATTTGCCATTGTATTGGGTGTGTTGGGGACACAAGAGACTCTTTGTTATTTGGTTGAAGGGTTGCTTGAGAGAGACCATCTTCATCCTACGCCTCCTACGGATTGATAAACCTTAGGTCATCCACTTGAGGGAAATTTGCTACTGTCCTACAAACCTGTGCACTTGCAGGCCCAACAACGTCTACAAGAAGAAGGTTGTGTAGTAGATATCAGAGATCGATGAAAAGAGTGGTGGGAGTGAGGCATAGACGGTGATAAGAGAAGAGGGGAAGCTTGTGTTTGTGCTAGACACACCTGGCTAGAGAGGCATATCGATCAATGTGTGCCGTAAAGAAGGAGCTGGGGGGCCTACACACACCGTGGGTGAAAGACCTAAAGTGAAAAAATGAATTTGCACGATGGAGCTAGAGAATGCTGAGGGAGGGTGAGAGGGATGCGGGCGTGTGCATGCACAAGAGAAAGTTAGCGCTAGCCAGTGGCGGAGCTATGTGCAAGCCTGGGGGTGCTATGCCCCCGCCCCAAGTTTGGAACAAACTATGAAGATATTTTTAAGGAAAGGACTTAGATGAGTTTTTTTAGCTGTTTACACCCTCAAACACCCATGATTTAGCCTTGACCCCCCCAACAGTTCCTACCTAGCTCCTCTAGTGGCACTAGCTACAAAGACAAGAGGATTGTGTGGGTGTAAAAGACAAATAGAGATCATACTTCACTAGATAAAGCGAATTC
>NW_025243908.1:0-2848 GCF_018294505.1 Triticum aestivum
GATGATGAATGAAACGGTGGAAAGTTGCATAGCAATATATCTCGGAATGGCTATGGAAATGCCATAATAGGTAGGTATGGTGGCTGTTTTGAGGAAGATATAAGGAGGTTTATGTGTGATAGAGCGTATCGTATCACGGGGTTTGGATGCACCGGCGAAGTTTGCACCAACTCTCAAGGTGAGAAAGGGCAATGCACGGTACCGAAGAGGCTAGCAAAGGTGGAAAGGTAAAAGTGCGTATAATCCATGGACTCAACATTAGTCAAAAGAACTCATATAATTATTGCAAAAATTTAGAAGTCATCAAAAACCAAGTACTACGCGCATGCTCCTAGGGGGATAGATTGGTAGGAAAAGACCATCGCTCGTCCCCGACCGCCACTCATAAGGATGCACAAGCCAGGTACACTTCATGTTTCAAATTTGTTACACAACATTAACCATACATGCATGCTACGGGACTTGCTAACTTCAACACAATCATTCTTTGAATTCATAATCACCCAACTAGCATGACTTTAATATCACTACCTCCATATCTCAAAACAATTATCAAGTATCAAATTGATCATAGCATCCAATTCACTTCCTATGATAGTTTTGATTATACCCAACTTGGATGCCTACCATTCTAGGACCAATTTTATAACCATAGCAAATACCATGATGTTATAAAAGACTCTCAAAAAGATATAAGTAAAGCATTAGAGACTAGTAATTTCTTCAAAATTAAGTCACCACCGTGCTCTAAAAGATATAAGTGAAGCACTAGAGCAAAAACTATCAAGCTCAAAAGATATAAGTGAAGCACATAGAGTATTCTAGCAAGTTCTAATCAAATAGGCTTCTCCCAAAAGGTGTGTACAGAAAGGATGATTGTGGTAAACTAAAAAGCAAAGACTAATATAATACACGACGCTCCAAGCAAAACACATATCATGTGGCGAATAAAAATATAGCTCCAAGTAAAGTTACCAATGAACGAAGACGAAAGAGGGGATGCCTTCCCGGGGCATCCTCAAGCCTAAGCTTTTGGCTATTCTTGAATATATTGGGGTGCCTTGGGCATCCCCAAGTTTAGGCTCTTGCCACCCTTTGTTCCATAGTCCATAAAAGCTTTACCCAAAACTTGAAAACTTCACAACACAAAACTCAACAGGAAATCTTATAAGCTCCGTTAGTGAAAGAAAACAAAACCACCACATAAGGTACTGTAATGAACTCATTCTTTATTTTTTTGGGTGTTAAACCTACTGTATTCCAACTTCTCTATGGTTCATAAACTATTTTACTAGCCATAGATGCATCAAAATAAGCAAACAGCACACAAAAAACAGAATTTGTCAAAAACAGAACAGTCTGTAGCAATCTGTAACTAACGCAAACTTCTGCAACTCTGAAAATCCTACCAAAATAGGAAGTCCTGGACAATTTGTTTATTGATCAGAAGCAAAAAGAATAAACGCAAAAGCACGTTCCTGTGATTTAAAAAAATTATATTCGTGCGAGCAAAGTTTCTGTTTTCAGCAGAATCAAATCAACTATCATCGTAGGTTATCCTATAGGTTCTACTTGGCACAAACACTAATTAAAAGATAAAAACACATCTAAACAGAACGTAGATGCAAGATTTATTACTAAACAGGAGCAAAAACAAAAAATATAAAGAAAATTGGGTTGCCTCCCAACTAGCGCTATCGTTTAACGCCCTTAGCTAGGCATAAAAGCAAAGATAGATCTATCTTTAGCACTAAATTCATAAGTAGGGTGCTTGTGATCTCTAGGGATTTCTCCCCTTTTAGCAATGGCTAACTCTTTAGGCAAAAATTCAAGAAATTCATTGGCAGCAAAAGGTTCCTTAACAATAGAGAGACAATGGGGAAGAACACTTATGGATTTGAGATCCGCGTCTCCCTTACTAGAAGATTCACCCTTATTTTTAGGAACATAAATAAACTTGGCAGTTTTAGTAGGGGGTTTTAGAGTGTTTTTCATGGGGGAAAACACGGAACCTAAGTTTGTAATGATATCCTCAAATTTACCGATTCTAGCAGAGTATAGATCTATTTTTTCATTGACTATAGGTTCTTTTTCTTTAAGATTTTTCAATGTAACTCTAACCCTAGATCCAAATTGGGTAATGTGATTATGAATCTTTTTATCCAAATTTTCAATCAACTCAACAGTGGCAATTTTATTTTCAATAATCTCAAGCCATTGCATAACGTGTTCTAAAGTTAAAACAGTTCCATTGATCAAAAGAGGTGGTGGGCCAAACAAATCTAACATAGCATTATAAGCATCAAACGTATGGCTACTCATGAAATCACCATCGGTAGAAATATCAAGAACACATCCATTCCAAGGAGTAATGCCTACATAAAAATTGCGGAGAAGAATGGAAGTAGCAAGCTTCCTAGTAGCTTTACATTGGGCATTGCAAATTCTATGCCAAGCATCTTTTAAATTTTCTCTCTCCCTTTGCTTAAAATTGAAAATTTCTTGTTCGGGAGTGAGAATAAGGATAGGAGGACTAGCAATGGCAAAGGGAAAAAGGCAAGCGAAAAAGAGAGGAGGAGATTGGGAAAGAGAGGGCGAATAAAACGGCAAGGGTGAAGTGGGGAGAGGAAAACGAGAGGCAAATGACAAATAATGTAAATGCGAGGGACATGGGTACTTCGTATGTCTTGACTTGAGCGAAGACCTCCCCGGCAATGGCGCCAGAAATCCTTCTTGCTACTTCTTGAGCTTGCGTTGGTTTTCCTCGAAGAGGAGAGGGTGATGCAGTGATAGTAGCGTAAGTATTTCCCTCAATTTTTGAGAACCAAGGTATCAATCCAGTAGGAGG
>NW_025243909.1:0-2848 GCF_018294505.1 Triticum aestivum
GTGGCCGAAAACCGCACCTCATTTGGACTCTCCTAGCTCCCTCTACCTATATATATGTGGCCATCCCCGAAATTTTCGCGGATGAACCCTAGCCCCGCTCCTCTCGCATCGCCGGGCATGTCCGTGCTGCCGCCAGCTCACCCGGACCAATCGGGAGCCGCCACCTCAGCGCCGCCGCTTCCCTCCTCCACTTGCGCGCCGCCATGTGTCGCCGCCTCCCTCCTCCACCGCGCGGCCCGCGGAGCCCATCGCGGGCCCGATTGAGCAAGACCGCATCCGCCGTTGCGCCATGCGGGCCCGAGTGCCCCGCCGCCGCCGCTCGGGTTCCCCGCCACCGTTCGCCGCCGGCGAGCTCCACCGCCGCCGCCATGGAAGCGCCATCCCTCGCGTCGCCACCTACCACGCGCCAAGACGACACCGGGTTCGCCCCGCAGCTCCCCGTCGCCCTATCTCGCGGATCCGCTCCGCCACCGCTCGTCCCCAACTGCCGGAGCCGCCATCAACCTCCGCCGCCACCGCGTCCAAGCTCTGTCGTCGCCGGCGTCGCCATGGACCGCCTCCACTAGGGACCGGAGCCCTCCGCCCGGATCTGGCTTGTCCCCGCTCAGATCCGGCCTCCCTCGTCCTTCCCCGCTGCCCACGGCCCGGTCCGGCGCCTTCATAACCTCTCCGGCCAACTCCGGTGGGATTCCGGCGAGATCCGCCGCCCGCGTTGACTTTCTGCGAAGGTCCATTTTCTACTAAGTCACCGAAATTCCCAGATCCATTTGCTCCTGTTCATCACATCGTAACTCTGCATCCGTGGCTCCGATTTGAGCGTATAGCATATCAAAATGTTCGCCTCAGAGAGTACATCATTTCTTTCCATTGCATCATTTTCATTTGAGCTCATCTTGTTGCCCGAAATGATGTTAGAAGAGTGCTACTTGAGTTATTTGTCAGATCTGCTGCTCCATTTAGATATTTGTCATTTTTGCCATGATTATTGTGTGCATGATATGCCCAGGAGCTCTACATATGTTTTGTTAAGGGGTTTCCCATCTTTCCAGAGGTGCAACCCATGTATTTTTGTGATGTGTGTGGTGACTAGCACAAGCTTGCAAAGTGAGGCACTTGGTAATGCGCATTTCAGGGACTTAGCATTTCCACCAAGTCCTTGACCTGTTTATCTCATATGGCCATATGTTCATGTTGTTTCCTAGTGTTCCGGGCCTCTTTTGAGGATGATCAGTAAGGATGTTTTGTTAATCTTATAGTTCTCTATCCATCCATGTTTTTGTTTGCAATTATGGAGCACCCTAGCTTGAGTAAATCGAGCTCTACTTTTGCTACTTCGTGAATCTAGGCAGATTGTCTACTTGTTAGCGATTTTGCCGAGGATGTTGTAGTTGATCCGTGCATGCTATGCTATTGTTCTTGCCATGTCTAGCTTGAATTTTGTGTATTCTTGATGGGTGTATGCTTGGTTTGTCATGACTTGCTCCGTAGTGAGTGCATCGAGCTCGTAAACATGCCTACTTGATATTTGTTTCAGCATGCTCCAGTTTTCACTAAGTCTGAGAACTGATTATGTTTTTGCCATGTTCACATGCTTGCAATTGTATTTTCTGATCCCTTTTGGCTCAAGGTCACTAAGGGACTTTTGTTAAGCCCTTTGAGTAGCTCCATGCCATGCTTTACTTTGCCATGTTCAGGTCCTGTAGCATGTAGTTTTGTTGCTCCGAAGAGTGCTATCTGATCTGAAATTCCAGACAAGTGTTAATGTCACTAAGTCTGAGATCTGTTTTCCATACGCATTATTGCCATGCTTGTTTGAACCTGTTAATGGATGAATTGGCCGTAGCTCAGTGTTCATCTTTTGTTAAGCATCTTGAGTGGATCCCTGCCATGTATTTTGTTGCCATGTTTGAGTGCTGTAGCATGTTCATCTTGTTGCATTTAGTTGGCTAGTTGCTGTAAATCACAGACCGGTGTCATCTTTGAATTGCTTGCCATTTCCAAACCGTAACTCCGTTTCCGGTGATCTTTATATCGTTTTCAAGCGATTTAATCTCATATTTCCAGTGGAACCCTTGGTTTTCCAAGTTGAGGCCAGGTTCTTTCCTTCCATGTCAAATCATGCATATGAATCGCATACCGCATCCCACATATCATACCATGTTCATGTGTTGGTTGTTTACTATGTTGTGTGCTTCTTTTCCGGTGTTTGCTTCTTCGGGTTGGTTCCGACAACGTCGCGTTGTGAGGACCCGTTCGTCTACGTCCCGTTTGTCTTCTTCATGGACTTGTTCTTCTTCCTTGCGGGATTTCAGGCAAGATGACCATACCCTCGAAATCACTTCTATCTTTGCTTGCTAGTTGTTCGCTCTTTGCTATGCCTATGCTGCAATACTTACCTCTTGCTTATCATGCCTCCCATATTATTAAACCAAGCATAGAGGCGTATGATGAAACAACAGACCCTGGGGTCTAGATTGGTATGAACAAATCGATGAGAGACTGAAATCTCGCGCTGTCAGCACTCACTTTGGCCTCAAGTTTCTCAGGTTGGGCCAATCCTTCTTTGACTTGCATCGGTAATTCCAGAATACCCGAACACGCCGTCGGGATTCTTGTGTCACCTCATGCGCAGCGTGTTGTCACGTCAATTCAATGTGTGGACACGATGAATAATTTGACCGACGTATACTAGTACTACTACTGTACTACTTACTAGTCGTATTTAGTGTCACAATTTATACATAGGTTTAACTAACAAGTATGCACTTGAAGCCTAACTGATATATGTGTGTGTGTGTGTGTGTCTATATATATATATATATATATATATATATATATATATATATAT
>NW_025243910.1:0-2848 GCF_018294505.1 Triticum aestivum
GTGGCCGAAAACCGCACCTCATTTGGACTCTCCTAGCTCCCTCTACCTATATATATGTGGCCATCCCCGAAATTTTCGCGGATGAACCCTAGCCCCGCTCCTCTCGCATCGCCGGGCATGTCCGTGCTGCCGCCAGCTCACCCGGACCAATCGGGAGCCGCCACCTCAGCGCCGCCGCTTCCCTCCTCCACTTGCGCGCCGCCATGTGTCGCCGCCTCCCTCCTCCACCGCGCGGCCCGCGGAGCCCATCGCGGGCCCGATTGAGCAAGACCGCATCCGCCGTTGCGCCATGCGGGCCCGAGTGCCCCGCCGCCGCCGCTCGGGTTCCCCGCCACCGTTCGCCGCCGGCGAGCTCCACCGCCGCCGCCATGGAAGCGCCATCCCTCGCGTCGCCACCTACCACGCGCCAAGACGACACCGGGTTCGCCCCGCAGCTCCCCGTCGCCCTATCTCGCGGATCCGCTCCGCCACCGCTCGTCCCCAACTGCCGGAGCCGCCATCAACCTCCGCCGCCACCGCGTCCAAGCTCTGTCGTCGCCGGCGTCGCCATGGACCGCCTCCACTAGGGACCGGAGCCCTCCGCCCGGATCTGGCTTGTCCCCGCTCAGATCCGGCCTCCCTCGTCCTTCCCCGCTGCCCACGGCCCGGTCCGGCGCCTTCATAACCTCTCCGGCCAACTCCGGTGGGATTCCGGCGAGATCCGCCGCCCGCGTTGACTTTCTGCGAAGGTCCATTTTCTACTAAGTCACCGAAATTCCCAGATCCATTTGCTCCTGTTCATCACATCGTAACTCTGCATCCGTGGCTCCGATTTGAGCGTATAGCATATCAAAATGTTCGCCTCAGAGAGTACATCATTTCTTTCCATTGCATCATTTTCATTTGAGCTCATCTTGTTGCCCGAAATGATGTTAGAAGAGTGCTACTTGAGTTATTTGTCAGATCTGCTGCTCCATTTAGATATTTGTCATTTTTGCCATGATTATTGTGTGCATGATATGCCCAGGAGCTCTACATATGTTTTGTTAAGGGGTTTCCCATCTTTCCAGAGGTGCAACCCATGTATTTTTGTGATGTGTGTGGTGACTAGCACAAGCTTGCAAAGTGAGGCACTTGGTAATGCGCATTTCAGGGACTTAGCATTTCCACCAAGTCCTTGACCTGTTTATCTCATATGGCCATATGTTCATGTTGTTTCCTAGTGTTCCGGGCCTCTTTTGAGGATGATCAGTAAGGATGTTTTGTTAATCTTATAGTTCTCTATCCATCCATGTTTTTGTTTGCAATTATGGAGCACCCTAGCTTGAGTAAATCGAGCTCTACTTTTGCTACTTCGTGAATCTAGGCAGATTGTCTACTTGTTAGCGATTTTGCCGAGGATGTTGTAGTTGATCCGTGCATGCTATGCTATTGTTCTTGCCATGTCTAGCTTGAATTTTGTGTATTCTTGATGGGTGTATGCTTGGTTTGTCATGACTTGCTCCGTAGTGAGTGCATCGAGCTCGTAAACATGCCTACTTGATATTTGTTTCAGCATGCTCCAGTTTTCACTAAGTCTGAGAACTGATTATGTTTTTGCCATGTTCACATGCTTGCAATTGTATTTTCTGATCCCTTTTGGCTCAAGGTCACTAAGGGACTTTTGTTAAGCCCTTTGAGTAGCTCCATGCCATGCTTTACTTTGCCATGTTCAGGTCCTGTAGCATGTAGTTTTGTTGCTCCGAAGAGTGCTATCTGATCTGAAATTCCAGACAAGTGTTAATGTCACTAAGTCTGAGATCTGTTTTCCATATGCATTATTGCCATGCTTGTTTGAACCTGTTAATGGATGAATTGGCCATAGCTCAGTGTTCATCTTTTGTTAAGCATCTTGAGTGGATCCCTGCCATGTATTTTGTTGCCATGTTTGAGTGCTGTAGCATGTTCATCTTGTTGCATTTAGTTGGCTAGTTGCTGTAAATCACAGACCGGTGTCATCTTTGAATTGCTTGCCATTTCCAAACCGTAACTCCGTTTCCGGTGATCTTTATATCGTTTTCAAGCGATTTAATCTCATATTTCCAGTGGAACCCTTGGTTTTCCAAGTTGAGGCCAGGTTCTTTCCTTCCATGTCAAATCATGCATATGAATCGCATACCGCATCCCACATATCATACCATGTTCATGTGTTGGTTGTTTACTATGTTGTGTGCTTCTTTTCCGGTGTTTGCTTCTTCGGGTTGGTTCCGACAACGTCGCGTTGTGAGGACCCGTTCGTCTACGTCCCGTTTGTCTTCTTCATGGACTTGTTCTTCTTCCTTGCGGGATTTCAGGCAAGATGACCATACCCTCGAAATCACTTCTATCTTTGCTTGCTAGTTGTTCGCTCTTTGCTATGCCTATGCTGCAATACTTACCTCTTGCTTATCATGCCTCCCATATTATTAAACCAAGCATAGAGGCGTATGATGAAACAACAGACCCTGGGGTCTAGATTGGTATGAACAAATCGATGAGAGACTGAAATCTCGCGCTGTCAGCACTCACTTTGGCCTCAAGTTTCTCAGGTTGGGCCAATCCTTCTTTGACTTGCATCGGTAATTCCAGAATACCCGAACACGCCGTCGGGATTCTTGTGTCACCTCATGCGCAGCGTGTTGTCACGTCAATTCAATGTGTGGACACGATGAATAATTTGACCGACGTATACTAGTACTACTACTGTACTACTTACTAGTCGTATTTAGTGTCACAATTTATACATAGGTTTAACTAACAAGTATGCACTTGAAGCCTAACTGATATATGTGTGTGTGTGTGTGTGTCTATATATATATATATATATATATATATATATATATATATATAT
>NW_025243911.1:0-2848 GCF_018294505.1 Triticum aestivum
CGACAAGTTCTATAGTTGTAAGATGGAGGGAAACAGTTCTGTCAGTGAACACATACTCAAAATGTCTGGGTTGCACAACCGCCTGTCCCAGCTGGACATCAACCTCCCGGACGAGGCAGTCATTGACAGAATCCTTCAGTCGCTCCCACCAAGCTACAAGAGCTTTGTGCTGAACTACAATATGCAGGGGATGGTGAAGACCATTCCTGAAGTATTTTCAATGCTGAAGTCAGCAGAGGTTGAAATCAAGAAAGAACATCAAGTGTTGATGGTCACTAAGACCACTAAGTTCAAGAAGGGCAAGGGTAAGAAGAACTTCAAGAAGGACGGCAAAGATGTTGCCGCACCCGGTAAGCCAGTTGCCGGGAAGAAGTCAAAGAATGGACCCAAGCCTGAGACTGAGTGCTTTTATTGCAAAGGGAAGGGTCACTGGAAGTGGAACTGCCCCAAATACTTAGCGGACAAGAAGGCCGGCAACACTAAAGGTATATGTGATATACATGTAATTGATGTGTACCTTACCAGTACTCGTAGTAACTCCTGGGTATTTGATACCGGTGCCGTTGCTCACATTTGTAACTCACAGCAGGAGCTGCGGAATAAGCGGAGACTGGCGAAGGACGAGGTGACGATGCGCGTCGGGAATGGTTCAAAGGTCGATGTGATCGCCGTCGGCACGCTACCTCTACATTTACCTACGGGATTTGTTTTAAACCTCAATAATTGTTATTTAGTGCCAAGTTTGAGCATGAACATTGTATCTGGATCTCGTTTGATGCGAGATGGCTACTCATTTAAATCCGAGAATAATGGTTGTTCTATTTATATGAGAGATATGTTTTATGGTCATGCCCCGATGGTCAATGGTTTATTCTTAATGAATCTCGAACGTAATGTTACACATATTCATAGTGTAAATACCAAAAGATGTAAAGTTGATAACGATAGTCCCACATATTTGTGGCACTGCCGCCTTGGTCACATTGGTGTCAAGCGCATGAAGAAGCTCCATGATGATGGACGTTTAGAGTCTCTCGATTATGAATCATTTGACACATGCGAACCATGCCTCATGGGCAAAATGACCAAGACTCCGTTCTCCGGAACAATGGAGCGAGCAACCAACTTGTTGGAAATCATACATACTGATGTGTGTGGTCCAATGAGCGTTGAGGCTCGTGGAGGATATCGTTATGTTCTCACTCTCACTGATGACTTGAGTAGATATGGGTATGTCTACTTGATGAAACACAAGTCTGAGACCTTTGAAAAGTTCAAGGAATTTCAGAATGAAGTAGAGAATCAACGTGACTGAAAGATAAAATTCTTACGATCAGATCATGGAGGAGAATATTTAATTCACGAATTTGGTACACACTTAAGAAAATGTGGAATCGTTTCACAACTCACGCCGCCTGAAACACCTCAGCGTAACGGTGTGTCCGAACATCGTAATCGCACTCTATTGGATATGGTGCGATCTATGATGTCTCTTACCGATTTACCGCTATCATTTTGGGGATACGCTCTAGAGACAGCTACATTCACTTTAAATAGGGCACCGTCTAAATCCGTTGAGACGACACCGTATGAATTATGGTTTGGGAAGAAACCTAAGCTGTCGTTTCTAAAAGTTTGGGGATGCGATGCTTATGTCAAGAAACTTCAACCTGAAAAGCTCGAACCCAAATCGGAAAAATGCGTCTTCATAGGATACCCCAAGGAAATCATTGGGTATACCTTCTACTTAAGATCCGAGGGCAAGATCTTTGTTGCCAAGAACGGATCCTTTCTGGAAAAAGAGTTTCTCTCGAAAGGAGTAAGTGGTAGGAAAGTATAACTCGATGAAGTACTACCTCTTGAACCGGAAAGTAGTGCAGCTCAAGAAAATGTTCCTGTGGTGCCTACACCGACTGGAGAGGAAATTAATGATGATGATCAAGGTACTTCGGATCAAGTTGCTACTGAACTTCGTAGGTCCACAAGGACACGTTCCACACCATAGTGGTATGGCAACCCTGTCCTGGAAATCATGTTGTTGGACAACGGTGAACCTTCAAACTATGAAGAAGCGATGGCGGGCCCAGATTCCAACAAATGGCTAGAAGCCATGCAATCCGAGATAGAATCCATGTATGAAAACAAAGTATGGACTTTGACTAACTTGCCCGATGATCGGCGAGCGATAGAAAACAAATGGATCTTTAAGAAGAAGACGGACGCGGATGGTAATGTCACCATCTATAAAGCTCGACTTGTCGCTAAGGGTTATCAGCAAGTTCAAGGGATTGACTACGATGAGACTTTCTCTCCCGTAGCGAAGCTTAAGTCCGTCCGAATCATGTTAGCAATTGCCGCATACTATGATTATGAGATATGGCAGATGGACGTCAAAACGGCATTCCTTAACGGTTATCTTAAGGAAGAGCTGTATATGATGCAGCCGGAAGGTTTTGTTGATCCTAAGAATGCTAACAAAGTATGCAAGCTCCAGCGATCCATTTATGGGCTGGTGCAAGCATCTCGGAGTTGGAACATTCGCTTTGATGAGATGATCAAAGCGTTTGGGTTTATGCAGACTTATGGAGAAGCCTGCGTTTACAAGAAAGTGAGTGGGAGCTCTATAGCATTTCTCATATTATATGTAGATGACATACTTTTGATGGGAAATGATATAGAATTCTTGGACAACATTAAGGCCTACTTGAATAAGTGTTTTTCAATGAAGGACCTTGGAGAAGCTGCTTACATATTAGGCATCAAGATCTATAGGGATAGATCGAGACGCCTCATAGGTCTTTCACAAAGCACATACCTTGATAAGATTTTGAAGAAGTTCAAAATGGAT
>NW_025243912.1:0-2848 GCF_018294505.1 Triticum aestivum
CCGTCGCCTGCTCCACCACCGCGGGCGAAGCCAGGAGGGCTATGGGGCCCGTCGACCATCAAGATTTCCGCCGCTGGATCACTGCTTCCGCACTCGGATGCAGTCTCTCCGGAGCCAGTCGACTGATCGAACAAGCCGTAGAGAGATTCGTTGGGCTCGATTGCCGCAACTTGTGTAGTGGCCGACTGGCGAGCCACCGCGTGACTCACCCATCGCTGAAGCCTCGACCTGCCTGAGCGCTTGCGCTGGCGGGAGACCGGGAGGGTGGAAGACGGAAGAACCGACCGATACTGGGTCGATGGTTGCCGCAGCAGAACGCCGCGGACACATGCGCGAAAATGCGTCGCACCGCGGACGGGGAGCGCATCTACGTCGAGTGGAGCCTCTTGGAGCCATGCGGAGTCGTCGGCGATGAAGGTGAGAGTGCCGAGACGGATCTCTTGACCCTCGATCAAAACTCCAGCAGACACCATGATGAAAATACTCGGAAGAATCGCAACTTCTTCACAAAATCGCTAAAACACCTGCCCCACGGTGGGCGCCAACTGTCGTGGTTCTAAGCCTGACAGTAGAGTGGGGGGTAGGTATGGAGAGGCAAGGTCTTAGCTATGGAGAGGTTGTAGGCACAAAGGATGTACGAGTTCAGGCCCTTCTCGGAAGAAGTAACAGCCCTACGTCTCGGAGCCCGGAGGCGGTCGAGTGGATTATGAATGTATAGATTACAAGGTGCCGAACCCTTCTGCCTGTGGAGGGGGGTGGCTTATATAGAGTGCGCCAGGACCCCAGCCAGCCCACGTAGGAGAAGGTTTAAGGTGAGTTAAGTCTGGGGCGTTACTGGTAACGCCCCACATAAAGTGCCTTTACTATCATAAAGTCTACTTAATTACAGACCGTTGCGGTGCAGAGTGCCTCTTGACCTCCTGGTGGTCGAGTGCGTCTTTGTGGTCGAGTCCTTCAGGCCAGTCGAGTGTGTCCTCGTTGGTCGAGTGAGTCCTCGTTGGTCGACTGGAAGGCGACCTTTTCTAGGGATGTCCTAGGGTAAGTTACTTGGGACAGGTCCGTGACCCTACCCTAGGTACATAACCCCATCAGCTGATCTATTGTATCAAGTCTAACGAGTTACACGAGTACTCGTGAGATTGGCTCGTTTAACTTAGTTTGTAAACGATCTTAAACTAAAGCTCGGCTTGACTTGTTATTCTTCGAGTTCGAGTCGATTCGAGCCGAGTCACAAGCTACTTGTTTAGCTCGCGAGCTTCGAGCTTTTTTTCCAGCCCTACGCTTATGCGTCGATTTTAAAGACCTCAACAAGGCTTGCCCAAAGGATCCCTTCCCCCTCCCCCGCATTGATCAAATCATCGACGCTACTGCAGGACACGATTCATTGTGTTTCCTCGACGCATACTTTGGCTACCACCAAATTAAGATGGCCGAGCCAGACCAAGCCGCGACGGCATTTATCACCCCATACGGCCCATTCTGCTTCAACACAATGCCCTTCGGGCTCAAAAACGCCGGCGCAACATATCAGCGCATGATCCAGACATGTCTGGCCAACCAGATCGGCAAAACAGTTGAAGCATACGTAGATGACGTGGTCGTCAAAACCAAGCATGTCAAAACTCTAGTAGACGACTTGAGGCTCACGTTCGATAACCTCCGAACATATGACATCAAGCTTAACCCGGAAAAATGCGTTTTCAGCGTACCAGCCGGAAAGCTCCTGGGCTTCATTGTATCCGGTAGAGGAACTGAACAAACCCAGCCAAGATCCGAGCTCTGTCACAATTGGACATTCCAAAGGACCTCAAACAAATACAAAAATTGACTAGATGCGTGGCGGCTCTAAGCCGCTTCATCTCCCGCTTGGGAGAAAAAGCATTACCCCTTTATCGCCTCCTCCGGCGCACCGAACACTTCGAGTGGACGGATGTCGCCACGGCCGGACTAGAAGAAATAAAAGCCATATTGGCAACAAACCCGGTCCTGGCCGCGCCTAACATCGGCGAACCAATGTTGTTATACATTGCGGCAACTCATCAAGTTGTAAGCGGAGTGCTCGTCGTCGAACGAGAAACGGACGGACATAAATTCCCTGTCCAGAAACCAGTCTACTACGTGTCCACTGTCCTCACTCCATGCAAATCCCTGTACCCGCGTTACAAAAAAATAGCGTACGCAGTGTTCATGGCGTCCCGAAAGCTACGATGCTACTTTCAAGAGTGTTCAATAACAGTAGCCTTTGAAGTACATCTTACTGATATTATAAACAACCGCAACGTGACGGGCCCGATTTCCAAATGGGCTATTGAGCTCCTCCCGTTCGACATAACCTATAAGCCAAGGCGAGCTATCAAGTCGCAAGTTTTGGCCGACTTTGTCGCCGAATGGACTGAAGCCGAACTCCCTAAAGAGTATGGCACATATTCCAACTGGATCATGCACTTCGACGGCTCCAAAATGCTAGCGGGTCTGGGGGCTGGCGTCGTTCTGACGTCCCCAACAGGAGATATAGTTCAATATGTACTCCAGATAATGTATACGGACTCCAACAATGCAGCCGAATACGAGGCCCTTCTACATGGTCTCCGAATGGCAGTCTCCATGGGCATTCAACGCCTGGAGGTGCGTGGGGATTCGAACCTCGCGATATCCCAAATAAATGGAGACTTTGATGCCAAAGATCCGAAAATGGCAGCTTATCGCAATGCCATCCTAAAAATGTCAGCTCGGTTCGAAGGGCTCGAATTTCACCATATAGCCCGGGAAAACAATCAGGCAGCAGACGTCTTGGCACGCATCGGCGCAAAGCGCGATGCAGTCCCCCTCCCCCCAACATTTTCTTGGA
>NW_025243913.1:0-2848 GCF_018294505.1 Triticum aestivum
CAGAGGATTTAAGTCACATAACCCAACAGCCCCGTGAGTCAGCCCGAAAATTCTGGAACAGGTTCCTCACCAAAAAGAACCAAATAGTCGACTGTCCGGACGCCGAAGCCTTAGCAGCTTTTAAACACAACGTCCGAGACGAATGGCTCGCCAGACACCTTGGCCAGGAAAAGCCAAGAACAATGGCCGCACTAACAAGCCTCATGACCCGCTTTTGCGCGGGAGAGGATAGCTAGCTAGCAAGATGCAGTACCAGCGACCCAAGTACATCCGAAGTCAGAGATGGAAACGGGAAACCACGACGCAGCAAGGACCAGCGCCGGATTAAGGGGAACAGTCCAAAGAGTGCGGCAGTCAACGCCGGATTCAAAAGCTCACGACAGAACAACAAAAAACTGCCCCTTAAGGATAACAGCGATGAGATATCCAACTTAAACAAAATCCTGGACAGGATATGCCAAATCCACAGTACTCCCGGGAAGCCTGCAAACCATACCCACAGAGATTGTTGGGTCTTCAAGCAGTCCGGCAGACTCAACGCCGAACACAAGGGGCTCGACGCACCAAGCGAGGACAACGACGAACCCCACAAGCAGAGCACCGGAAAACAAAAGAATTTCCCACAAGAGGTCAAAATAGTAAACTTACTTCAAGTAACAAAAGGGGAAAATAGAGCGGCGCCCATTGAATTACGCGCCGCACAGTCTACCCCAGCGGAGTCCCAACACTGGTTGTCAAAACCAATCACCTTCGACCATCAGGATTACTCCGAAAGTATCCGGAACGCAGGATGGACTGCCTTGATACTGGAGCCTATAATCAACGGTCTTCAATTTACGCAAGTCCTAATGGACAGCGACAGTGATTTAAACCTGCTATATCAGGACACAATCCGCAATATGGGGATAGACCCAAACAGGATTAGCCATAGCAACACTTCCTTCCAAGGAATCATGCCAGGCACTTACGCCCATTGTACGGGCTCCATACTATTGGAAGTTATGTTCGTCTCACCCGACAACTTCCATCGTGAAAAGTTGGTCTTCCACATCGCCCCATTTAAAAGTAGCCATCAAGCACTACTGGGACGTGAAGCTTTCGCCCGCTTTACCGCAATACCGCATTATGCATCTCTTAAACTTAGAATGCCCGGTCCACGAGGCATCATTTCCTTAAGGGGAAGCTGCGTGTGTCTCTCAAGGAAAAAATGTGAGACTGCCTTAATAACCTCACACTAATACGGCCTTACTGGCCAAAAGCGTCTAAAGCAGGTAGTTCAGACCCCGGACACGGTTAGGCGAGTCCGGCATAAATAAACATGATGCTCACTAGTCGCGTACCCCCCTTACAAGGGGCTCCATGCATGTACAACAAGAGACAATAAAGCTCAATTTTATTCATTTTTGAATCGTACTATGATTATTTCCAGTTACATTTCCGCACGATCCTTTTTTTCAAACTAAGTTCTTCTTTTTTACAGATGAACACCGTGCTACACCCGTCCAGGATACGGCACAACGGAGACACAGGCGCAGACGTGCAGTAGGGACCCGTTGCAAGGATTCTTTTCAGATTAAGACCCTGCGTAAACCTTTTTTACTGTCTCTTGTTGATACACATCCCCCGGTTTCTTGCTATAGCCGAGGAGGAGGCTGGCGTTTTGGCATCGGCCGCGTCAGAATTTTAGCGCGTACCTGGACACCAGGCGCTTAGGGCATTGTTCCGCCCGTTTTCATAAAGACCGAATACCTTAGGGAGTGTTCGGCGTCTCGAGTTAGGCCTTATATGCATCAGCTCCGAATCATGTCTTTGGTCAAATGTTGGGTTTGCCCGAGTCCTGTATTTTGCTACCTTACGGTCCGTTTTATCGGCTAACGCGGCACCAGGAGAACTACTGCGATTGTGCCCCGGTTCGGCCTGGTGAGCACCTCAGTAGAGAAAGCCGAAAACTGACTGTCATGATGTAGCGTTAGACTGGTCAACCACTCGATGACCCACAGGAATGTTTAGAATTCCTCCGCATAGACGAAGGACCGTTTCCCGGTTAGGCACATACGCACCCCGCATTCGGGAGAGTGCGGTGTCCCCAGGGGCTATATCGTAGCCCCACCATCGAACCCCTATGGCTAAGTGAAAGTGATAAAGCATTATAGTCCGGTTGCCTAGTTTGCTACGCTATCACCTCCTTTATAGGACCAAGACGTTGGATTAAGTGTGACAATGCGCCTTTTTGCAAACACCCCCGCACTATGTGCGTGGGGGCTGAAGCCAAGGACTGCCATCTTTCAGGTTATATACACATATACATTAACGGCCGCACGGGAGGTAGTTTGCTACTTGAAGGCACAAGTATAAAAAGCTCTTATATTAAATCGAAACGATGTTTCATAAAATTACACATGTCATTCAAACATAACATCCTTCGAGCACTGCGTCTCTATTAAACGAGCGCCCTGCAGGACTTCCTCAAAATAGTGCTCGACAGGTACTCGGCTTCTGTCCGAATCCTGGGATGCAACGTCGGTGGCCTTCATCTCGGCCCAGTATGTCTTGACATGGGCAAGTGCCATCCGCGCACCCTCAATACAGGCCGACCGCTTCATTGCGTCCATACGCGGTACCGCACCAAGGAACTGCTGCACTAAGCTAAAATAACTCTTCGGCTGGGGTCTGCCTGGCCACAAATGAGTCATGACGTGCTTCATGGCAAGTCCGGATAATCGATTCAGCTCGGCCCATTTGGCCAACCGACCGGCCAACGGAAGAGGACGCTCCGGACTATGGAATTGCGACCAAAATAGCTCTTCCCTTCTGTGCCCCTTCTGGCCTCGGAAGTGCTCAATCGCGT
>NW_025243914.1:0-2848 GCF_018294505.1 Triticum aestivum
AAGGCCTCTAATGCAATGCAATGCAATGCAAGCATCTTTTCTCATAAATAAATGTTGTTGCTAGCAGTGCATTTATCTATCTTTAGAATGTTTGCTTGATGGACACCTTTGAAATCTTTTCAGTATTGAACTGTTGATCTGTTCTGTATTTCAGCACCTGCAAAGCATTTTGGTCATCTAACAAACCGAACTAGCTACCTTGTACACTACATCAGCTTAATTAGGGCTCGATTATTAGATCTCATTTTGATCACTAGAATGTTCTCATTTTGGCCATGAAGATGATATGAAGTCTCAACCTTTCCTTTGCATGAAATTTTTGGACCCCTTTTTCTGTGGGAAACAATTTTGGGTCTGTTGGTGGCCAGTTGGCTACAGTTTGCTGATCATTGCCAATGATGCAGTTTTGATCTAGTTTGTTGGTTGCTTGCTGATCTAGTTTGATGCAGTTGCTGATCATTTGCACAAAATTCAGTTAACAACAACATCATTAAAATTCAGTTAATTAACTGAAGAAGAGAAGAGAGAAAGTAGAGAGCAAGAGGAGTACTTGCATTAACTGAAACTTTTTACTTTAAACTTGCAAAATTGCAGTACTCCCTAAAACTACTGCAAACAAGAACTACTGTTGGAGGGCACTACTGTAGGGATATTCTCTAGTCTACTGAAACTTGCACTACTGCAATTTACTCCAGTGATACTATAGTTCTTTGCAAGTTAGAAATACTCCCAGGGGTAGATGAAGAGGGAATATCATGAAGGAACAATTTAGTTTTAATTAATGGAAAAGTTGCATTTACTTGTAGTGAAAGGAACAATTTCAGGTAATTATAAATATTCAATAGCAGCAGAGGCAAGCAGTAGCAGTAGCATTAGATGCCAACTTTTGATATACATGCATGCATTCTTTGCTTGTTTATATTCATTCTTGTAAACTGAACATGCTCATCTATCTATCTATCAATCTGATCTCATCTGAAATGAATCTATAAATACAGAGTGTAGTTAGTTACAGAGTAGCAGAAATAGTTGCTGGATGCAGTTACTTTATATATATTCATACTGATGTTGACTCTATAAATCATACTTATTGGACATGTTTTATGTGTTGATCCATTAATTGATCATATTGAGAAAGACCATCGTGTCTCCGACCATTTTGCAAAGGTCATGTCTTCGACCATCGTGTCGTGATGAAGTTGCATGTACCCCGAGAGGCCCTTGAGTTTGCCGGAATGTTGATTAACTTCCGTTCCGGCAACTTCGGGTACTCCATATGTCCTATTTTCAGCAAAGGTCATGCTGAAATTTTTCGTGAATTTTAGCATGACTTTGCTAAAAATAGGACATATGGGGTACTTGCGACTAATGCATGGACCGGGGTATCTTAGTACTTAGTTAAGTAGGATCAAATGCCCTGCTATTCTTGCTGCATTAAACCATAGGTGGCAATAGAGCCAAGTGATTAGTGCCAAGTGATTAGGCCCAACCTAGGGTGCCTCGGCTTAGGCTTTTAGGGTGCCTCGGCGTCGACAAACCCTAAATGATAAAAGCTTAGCTTTTAGGATGCCTCGGTGTCGACAAACCCTAAATGATGAGACCATGATCTTGTTCCTTGACAATAACCAACTTTTCGACCAAACTGTTTTCCTATTTAAAGCGAAACATGGCCAACAACAATGAGGCCGGCGGTTCGGGTGGCAAGCAATTCTGGGAGCTGTCCCAGGAGATGGAGGAACAACCTCACCGCTATGAGGACGCCGCGGAAGACACCGATCCTGATTACACAACCCCTAGTGGCATCGGGGATGACACCACTGATGGTGCCGCCGAGGATGCCACCACTGATGATGGCGGTGCACACACAGATGGCAGCCAACCGAAGAAGCAAAGGAAGGACCGGCGCTCGAATGCGCTCCGCACCCTCAAGGAGGAATTCACTCAAGTGGACTCTGACGGGAATCCAACGGAGCCCAAACATATAGTCAAGGGGTACTCGGTTCAGCTCGGGTGCATTCTCCGGAGCACCGTCTCGATCAACACCGAGAACCTTAGGCATAAAGACCGAGGGAATTTGCGCAGCCTCCTCTTCACGAAGCTGCACGAACGATACAAGTTCCCCGCCGAATTTGAAAACACAAGCCTCTCAGGGGATAAAGTGAACAGTGCCGCCCTCACGAAGATGAGCACGGCCCTGTCTACTTGGAGAAGCGCGGTGAAGAGAATGATTGATAAAGGTGATAGTTATGAGAAGATCAAGGCGAAATATCCTTTGATGAGCGAAGATGACTACAAGGAGTTCAAGATAAAGTGCGAGAGCAGTGCAACCACCGAATCAAGTCAGTGGGGGAAAGAAATGCGGGAGTTGAACTTAGGGGAACACAAACTCGGTCCCGGCGGTTACAGAGTGGCGGAGCCTATATGGGACAAGGAGGACGCGGAGCGTGCTGAGCAAGGCCTACCGCCCCGCTTCGAGAAATACAGCGGTAACAAGCAGACCAGGAACTATGTCAGGGCCCTGTACAAGGAGGACCCGATAACAAAGGAGCTTACCACGGATCCGAAGACCAGGGCGCTTGAGCTTGTTCTGGTAAGGAATACACCCCCGCGTAATTAGCTCCATATGGTTGCACTCTAACTAATCCCCAATATTTCTAAATGGTTCAAGTTCCTTTCGCCGGAAACTGAAAGCAGTAGCGCGGGGTCGTCTCAGAGCTCCCCTTTCGACAGCCCTTTAAATAGGGCGTTGAACATAATGAAAAGCAAGGATAAGCTCACTAAGCCGACGTCAGCTGGTCGTGTGGCCGGCAAAGGCTTGTCCACAAAATGAGGGTCATACTATACCACT
>NW_025243915.1:0-1086 GCF_018294505.1 Triticum aestivum
GAAAGGATTGAAAAATGATGATGTGCCTTTGAATGGTGCATTTTGAACACACAAAAAGTCAGGAGTTCAAATAAGTTTAAAAAATGAAATCCCTTTGTAACAGACGAGTTTCCGGATGAAATCCTGATACTTTGAAAGAGATTGTCCGTTTTGTACACGAAGTGCATCCAGTTTTTGCCGTAACCCTCTCAACTTTCTTGCACATGCTATGTGGATGAAATGATGATATCATGCCAACTTTCAACCTTTTCAGAGTTCATTTGAAATGCTTTTCAATTTTAGGGTCTTATAACTCAAAATAATTAGTAAATGCATGAAAAATAACAAATGAAGTCAGAAACGATTGAAAAACATGATGTGGCCTTGAATGGTGCATTTTGAACACACAAAAAGTCAGGAGTTCAAATAAGTTTTAAAAAATGATATCCCTTTGTAACAGACGAGTTTCCGGATGAAATCCTAATACTTTGAAAGAGATTGTCCGTTTTGTACACGAAGTGCATCCAGTTTTTGCCGTAACCCTCTCAACTTTCTTGCACATGCTATGTGGATGAAATGATGATATACTGCCAACTGTCAACCTTTTCAGAGTTCATTTGAAATGCTTTTCAATTTTAGGGTCTTATAGCTCAAAATAATTAGTAAATGCATGAAAAATAACAAATGAAGTCAGAAAGGATTGAAAAATGATGATGTGGCCTTGAATGGTGCATTTTGAACACACAAAAAGTCAGGAGTTCAAATAAGTTTTAAAAAATGAAATCCCTTTGTAACAGACGAGTTTCCGGATGAAATCCTGATACTGTGAAAGAGATTGTCCGTTTTGTACACGAAGTGCATCCAGTTTTTGCCGTAACCCTCTCAACTTTCTTGCACATGCTATGTGGATGAAATGATGATATCATGCCAACTTTCAACCTTTTCAGAGTTCATTTGAAATGCTTTTCAATTTTAGGGTCTTATAACTCAAAATAATTAGTAAATGCATGAAAAATAACAAATGAAGTCAGAAACGATTGAAAAACATGATGTGGCCTTGAATGGTGCATTTTGAACACACAAAAAGTCAGGAGTTCAAATAAGTTT
>NW_025243915.1:1804-2848 GCF_018294505.1 Triticum aestivum
CCGTAACCCTCTCAACTTTCTTGCACATGCTATGTGGATGAAATGATGATATCATGCCAACTTTCAACCTTTTCAGAGTTCATTTGAAATGCTTTTCAATTTTAGGGTCTTATACCTCAAAATAATTAGTAAATGCATGAAAAGTAACAAATGAAGTCAGAAAGGATTGACAAATGATGATGTGGCTTTGAATGGTGCATTTTGAACACACAAAAATTCAGGAGTTCAAATAAGTTTTAAATAATGAAATCCCTTTGTAACAGACGAGTTTCCGGATGAAATCCTGATACTTTGAAAGAGATTGTCCGTTTTGACACGAAGTGCATCCAGTTTTTGCCGTAACCCTCTCAACTTTCTTGCACATGCTATGTGGACGAAATGATGATATCATGCCAACTTTCAACCTTTTCAGAGTTCATTTGAAATGCTTTTCAATTTTAGGGTCTTATAACTCAAAATAATTAGTAAATGCATGAAAAATAACAAATGAAGTCAGAAACGATTGAAAAACATGATGTGGCCTTGAATGGTGCATTTTGAACACACAAAAAGTCAGGAGTTCAAATAAGTTTTAAAAAATGAAATCCCTTTGTAACAGACGAGTTTCCGGATGAAATCCTGATACTTTGAAAAAGATTGTCCGTTTTGTACACGAACTGCATCCAGTTTTTTCCGTAACCCTCTCAACTTTCTTGCACATGCTATGTGGATGAAATGATGATATACTGCCAACTGTCAACCTTTTCAGAGTTCATTTGAAATGCTTTTCAATTTTAGGGTCTTATAGCTCAAAATAATTAGTAAATGCATGAAAAATAACAAATGAAGTCAGAAAGGATTGAAAAATGATGATGTGGCCTTGAATGGTGCATTTTGAACACACAAAAAGTCCGGAGTTCAAATAAGTTTTAAAAAATGAAATCCCTTTGTAACAGACGAGTTTCCGGATGAAATCCTGATACTGTGAAAGAGATTGTCCGTTTTGTACACGAAGTGCATCCAGTTTTTGCCGTAACCCTCTCAACTTTCTTGCACATGCTATGT
>NW_025243916.1:0-2848 GCF_018294505.1 Triticum aestivum
AAATGTATCCAATTTAGGCAGCATCATATTCTCATGAACATTAGAATCATTACCAAGAAACGAAAGTACCTGGTAATTTAGTTGGCGTGCGCGAGCTCTAGTAATTGGTCCAGTATGTATAGCAGCAGGGGCTGTGGGTGTAACAATGGTATTGATGTCCTCGTCACAAGAAGATCGCCGACTTCCAACCCTACTCCAACCTCATTGAGCTAGTACATCAAGCGACCAAGGCGGAACGTCAAGTGCAAGATGACTTCAAGTACGCCAAGTACTCATCCAAGACATACGGCTTCTCCAACAATCAAGCTTCAACAACTCCTCCAGCATCTACTTCAACCAAGCCTTCTCCAAGCATCGACGACAAGACAACATACAAGAAACCTTCGTCAACTTCAAGTCGTCCTCCTCCTACTACAAGCAACTACAAGCCGCGTGCTACTCCCTCTACTCCGATCGATGAGACCATCAAGACAAGTTCAATCAAGTGCTTCACATGTTGCGGCCGAGGCCATAAGTCCTTCCAATGCACCAACAAGCGCACTATGATCCTCAACAACGATGGCACCTACGACTCAATGAGTGAAGATGAAATGGAAGCTATTGAGCAAGTGGCCATGCACCGGCGAGTGAACGAGGATGAAGATGATCAAGTCTTTTGTGATGAAGATACGAGCCCCGCTCTCGTTGTCTCCAAGGTCTTGACACTTCAACATCAACAAGAGGAAGACCAATGATGCCATATCTTCCACACCAAGGCCGGCATCAATGGGCGATCCGTCAAGGTCATCATCGATGGAGGTAGTTGCCACAACTTGGCAAGTGAAGAACTATGCTCCAAGCTTCAATTGGTCAAGAGGAAGCACCCGCACCCCTACAAGGTTCAATGGCTAAGCGACACTGGCACTATACGAGTTGAGCATACGGTCCAAGTATCATTCAAAATCGGTGCATATGAAGACACTTTGGAGTGTGATGTGGTCCCAATGACCGTTTGCCATCTCCTTGGTCGTCCATGGCAATTCAACCGTGGCGCCATCCACAATGGGCATACCAACCACTATAGCTTCAAGATGAAAGGAAAAGAATATCTGCTACGACCCATGTCTCCTAGTCAAGTGATAGCCGACAAGCAAGCCACCCACCATAGAGAGAAGATTGAGAAAGAGAGCCACCAAAATATGAGTGAGAGCAACAAAACACACTTGAGCGCCTCTTCGCCTAGAGAGAAAAACCTCATACTATTCGCCACCAAAAATGAGATGAGAGAAGTGTGTGAGAACCCATCGAGTGTGATGCACTTTGTCCTTGTGTGCAAGGATGGAGAACCAAAAACTAACACCACTCACGAGCTACCTTTGGTGTTTTAATCTCTTTTGCAGGAATTTCAAGATGTTTTCCCCGATGAGCTACCTCCGGGTCTACCTCCTCTACGAGGCATTGAGCATCGAATCGACCTCATCCCCGAAGCGCCACTTCCAAACAAAGCTCCATACCGTGTCAATCCCGAAGAAACCAAGGAGATTCAACGGCAAGTACAACAACTAATCGACAACGGTCATGTACGTGAAAGCTTAAGCCCTTGTGCCGTTCCCGTTATACTTGTGCCTAAGCCCGATGGAAGTTTCCGCTTGTATTCCGATTGTAGACCTATAAATGCTATCACCATTCGCTATAGGCATCCCATTCCTCGCTTAGATGATATGCTTGATGAACTTAGTGGAGCCAACTTTTTCTCAAAAATTGATCTTAAAAGTGGTTATTATCAAATCCGCATACAAGAAGGTGATGAATGGAAAACTGCTTTCAAAACAAAATTTGGCTTATATGAATGGTTAGTCATGCCTATGGGTTTGTCGGAGGCTCCCGGTACTTTTGTGCGTCTCATGCATCATGTCCTTCGCCCTTACATTGGAGTCTTTGTTGTGGTTTACTTCGATGATATTCTTGTGTTTAGCAAAACCATGAAAGAGCATCTTGATCATGTTAAGCTTGTTTTGCAAACACTTCGAAAAGAAAGCCTTTATGCAAACATGAAAAAGTGCACGTTTGGTGTTGACAAAGTGGTTTTCTTGGGTTTCGTTGTCTCTTCCAAGGGTGTCCATGTTGATGAAACTAAAATTGAAGCAATTAAAACTTGGCCCCAACCCACCAATTTGCAACAAGTGCGAAGTTTCCTTGGTCTTGCAGGTTTTTATCGTCGCTTTGTGAAAAACTTTAGCACTATTGCAGCCCCTTTGCATGCTTTGAGTAAGAAAAATGCTCCCTTTGTTTGGGGAACTTTGCAATCAACCGCTTTTGATGAGCTCAAGTCTTTGCTTACTCATGCTCCGATTCTTGCTTTGCCCAATTTCGACAAAACTTTTGAGGTTCATTGTGATGCAAGTGGTACCGGAATTGGCGGAGTTTTGATGCAAGAAAAACGTGTAATTGCATATTTTAGTGAAAAACTCTCCGGTGCTCAACTTAACTATCCCATCTATGACAAAGAATTGTATGCTTTAGTGCGTGTCCTACATGTTTGGGAATATTATCTTAGACCTCATGAGTTTGTCATACACACCGATTATGAAACGCTTAAGTACTTAAAAGGTCAAACTAAATTGAACAAGTGTCATGCCAAATGGAGTGAATTTATTGAATCTTTCCCCTATGTGATCAAGTACATTAAGGGTAAGGAAAATGTTGTTGCCGATGCACTTTCTCGCATATGCACGCTTGTCACCCAACTTGAGTTGAATGTTATTGGCTTCGAGCACATAAAAGACTTGTATGCTAGTGATCCATCTTTTGCACCTCATTATGCTAAATGTTTGATGCATACATCTTGGGAACAATACTACATCAAGGA
>NW_025243917.1:0-2848 GCF_018294505.1 Triticum aestivum
TCCTTGATGTAGTATTGTTCCCAAGATGTATGCATCAAACATTTAGCATAATGAGGTGCAAAAGATGGATCACTAGCATACAAGTCTTTTATGTGCTCGAAGCCAATAACATTCAACTCAAGTTGGGTGACAAGCGTGCATATGCGAGAAAGTGCATCGGCAACAACATTTTCCTTACCCTTAATGTACTTGATCACATAGGGGAAAGATTCAATAAATTCACTCCATTTGGCATGACACTTGTTCAATTTAGTTTGACCTTTTAAGTACTTAAGCGTTTCATAATCGGTGTGTATGACAAACTCATGAGGTCTAAGATAATATTCCCAAACATGTAGGACACGCACTAAAGCATACAATTCTTTGTCATAGATGGGATAGTTAAGTTGAGCACCGGAGAGTTTTTCACTAAAATATGCAATTACACGTTTTTCTTGCATCAAAACTCCGCCAATTCCGGTACCACTTGCATCACAATGAACCTCAAAAGTTTTGTCGAAATTGGGCAAAGCAAGAATCGGAGCATGAGTAAGCAAAGACTTGAGCTCATCAAAAGCGGTTGATTGCAAAGTTCCCCAAACAAAGGGAGCATTTTTCTTACTCAAAGCATGCAAAGGGGCTGCAATAGTGCTAAAGTTTTTCACAAAGCGACGATAAAAACCTGCAAGACCAAGGAAACTTCGCACTTGTTGCAAATTGGTGGGTTGGGGCCAAGTTTTAATTGCTTCAATTTTAGTTTCATCAACATGGACACCCTTGGAAGAGACAACGAAACCCAAGAAAACCACTTTGTCAACACCAAACGTGCACTTTTTCATGTTTGCATAAAGGCTTTCTTTTCGAAGTGTTTGCAAAACAAGCTTAACATGATCAAGATGCTCTTTCATGGTTTTGCTAAACACAAGAATATCATCGAAGTAAACCACAACAAAGACTCCAATGTAAGGGCGAAGGACATGATGCATGAGACGCACAAAAGTACCGGGAGCCTCCGACAAACCCATAGGCATGACTAACCATTCATATAAGCCAAATTTTGTTTTGAAAGCAGTTTTCCATTCATCACCTTCTTGTATGCGGATTTGATAATAACCACTTTTAAGATCAATTTTTGAGAAAAAGTTGGCTCCACTAAGTTCATCAAGCATATCATCTAAGCGAGGAATGGGATGCCTATAGCGAATGGTGATAGCATTTATAGGTCTACAATCGGAATACAAGCGGAAACTTCCATCGGGCTTAGGCACAAGTATAACGGGAACGGCACAAGGGCTTAAGCTTTCACGTACATGACCGTTGTCGATTAGTTGTTGTACTTGCCGTTGAATCTCCTTGGTTTCTTCGGGATTGACACGGTATGGAGCTTTGTTTGGAAGTGGCGCTTCGGGGATGAGGTCGATTCGATGCTCAATGCCTCGTAGAGGAGGTAGACCCGGAGGTAGCTCATCGGGGAAAACATCTTGAAATTCCTGCAAAAGAGATTAAAACACCAAAGGTAGCTCGTGAGTGGTGTTAGTTTTTGGTTCTCCATCCTTGCACACAAGGACAAAGTGCATCACACTCGATGGGTTCTCACACACTTCTCTCATCTCATTTTTGGTGGCGAATAGTATGAGGTTTTTCTCTCTAGGCGAAGAGGCGCTCAAGTGTGTTTTGTTGCTCTCACTCATATTTTGGTGGCTCTCTTTCTCAATCTTCTCTCTATGGTGGGTGGCTTGCTTGTCGGCTATCACTTGACTAGGAGACATGGGTCGTAGCAGATATTCTTTTCCTTTCATCTTGAAGCTATAGTGGTTGGTATGCCCATTGTGGATGGCGCCACGGTTGAATTGCCATGGACGACCAAGGAGATGGCAAACGGTCATTGGGACCACATCACACTCCAAAGTGTCTTCATATGCACCGATTTTGAATGATACTTGGACCGTATGCTCAACTCGTATAGTGCCAGTGTCGCTTAGCCATTGAACCTTGTAGGGGTGCGGGTGCTTCCTCTTGACCAATTGAAGCTTGGAGCATAGTTCTTCACTTGCCAAGTTGTGGCAACTACCTCCATCGATGATGACCTTGACGGATCGCCCATTGATGCCGGCCTTGGTGTGGAAGATATGGCATCATTGGTCTTCCTCTTGTTGATGTTGAAGTGTCAAGACCTTGGAGACAACGAGAGCGGGGCTCGTATCTTCATCACAAAAGACTTGATCATCTTCATCCTCGTTCACTCGCCGGTGCATGGCCACTTGCTCAATAGCTTCCATTTCATCTTCACTCATTGAGTCGTAGGTGCCATCGTCGTTGAGGATCATAGTGCGCTTGTTGGTGCATTGGAAGGACTTATGGCCTCGGCCGCCACATGTGAAGCACTTGATTGAACTTGTCTTGATGGTCTCATCGATCGGAGTAGAGGGAGTAGCACGCGGCTTGTAGTTGCTTGTAGTAGGAGGAGGACGACTTGAAGTTGACGAAGGTTTCTTGTATGTTGTCTTGTCGTCGATGCTTGGAGAAGGCTTGGTTGAAGTAGATGCTGGAGGAGTTGTTGAAGCTTGATTGTTGGAGAAGCCGTATGTCTTGGATGAGTACTTGGCGTACTTGAAGTCATCTTGCACTTGACGTTCCGCCTTGGTCGCTTGATGTACTAGCTCAATGAGGTTGGAGTAGGGTTGGAAGTCGGCGATCTTCTTGTGACGAGGACATCAATACCATTGTTACACCCACAGCCCCTGCTGCTATACATACTGGACCAATTACTAGAGCTCGCGCACGCCAACTAAATTACCAGGTACTTTCGTTTCTTGGTAATGATTCTAATGTTCATGAGAATATGATGCTGCCTAAATTGGATACATTT
>NW_025243918.1:0-2848 GCF_018294505.1 Triticum aestivum
GAAGATTCCAAAGTAATAATAAGGCAAAATAACACAATCATCCAACTATTAATTCAAGTATTAGATAAGTTAAAAAGTGTTCAAAGCAAGAAAGGAAATTGTGCTATGATCATCTGGAATAGTTGCCTCTACTAGAAATATTAATTCAGAAAAATGGACGTATCTAAAGGCTTCCTTAGAAGAGACAAAACTCTCCAATTAGTAAGGCAAGATTCAAGACCTCTAGCCATGAAGCATAGATTATCATGCAAAGATGATGATGTTGATAGTATTGAAGAAGTTATAGATATACAAAGAGATCTAGAAAGATACCCGAAAGATACCCTAAGAAAAATAAAACCTCAACAAGGATATCACATGGGTATGTTTGAAAGTAAAAGTGGTCTATACAGAATATCCAGAGAAGTAGAATTAAGTGTGTTAACACATCCGGTAGATTTAAGAATTGTAAGCAAAACTATTGAAAATGAATTAAAATATTGTGGTTACAAATATATTCATCAAGGCATGTATATCATAGGAGTCAACGGTATGACAAGGAAGAAATTAGGTGCGAAGGTTTTGATAACCTTATTAGAGAGAAGATGGGAATCTGTAGACAAAGCAGCATTAGGATTTTTGGAAGGAGACTTGAATGAAAATAGATTAATAACCTATATAGCTCCAGACCTAATGATGCCCGTAAAAGAATTTATTAAAAAAATGAGTTTTGGTTTCGAAACTAAAGGTTATGAAGATTTTAAAGGAACAAATTTGCTAGTAAGCATAGAATTTATAGGAAGGCTCACTAATAGAAGTAGCTCCAGATATAGAGTAAATGTGAATGACGTAATTGCTAGTATGCAATCAAAAGGTATAAAGTTTATGAATCCTCTTAAAATTGGTTCTGAAGAAAGAGCTGGAGAAGAATGGAAGATATGTGAATTAATAGAGAAAAAAGAATTAAAGCAACCTGAAAACTATATAAGCTATCAAAATTGTGAAGGAAGTAGTAGTATTCTTTTTATGTACTATAAAGCTACATCAATAGAAGACTCTGAATCTTCTATGTCAGAATCAGAAATTAATGATGATAAAAATAAAGGTGTATCTGAATGCATGGAAAAGGCTAATTTAGAGGATGAAATAAATCATTGGGAAAAGAAACTAAAGCATATTGAATGGGAATATAGTCATTCTATGACAAAGGATTGGCCCAAAATAAGAGAAAGAGAACTATTTATTATTAGAGAAATTGCAAGGCTAAAGAAACTAAAAAATGATAAGAAGTTTGCCACTAGTAGTTCAACCATGGAAGATAAAATTATAGCATCCGCAGAAACAAAAGCAAATGCTATTATTAATAAAAATGCTATCATTAATAATAATAATAAAGATAAGAATATTGTTCAAGAAGAAGAAGTTATTAGTGAAGAAGAGCAATGGGATATCAATAATAAGTTATTATTAGAAAGTTATGAGGAGGAGGAAGAATTAATAAAAGAAATATGGTTAGAAGATGAAAGATATGATGATTCAGAACAAAATAGTGATTTCTATAACTCACTAGATGATGTTGGACTGCATAATTTAGACAATGCAATGGAAGTATGGAAGTAGAAAATAGTGGTAAAAGAAGAAGAGGATATGGAGAATCTTCTGTAAAAAGAGAAGGAGAAAGAGAGAGACCTACCAGATCAGCTGGACAATGGCCTCCAGAAAAAGATGATTATCAACCTACATATATCCCAGGACAATATAGATATATGGGTACTAAAAGAAGAGATTTTGAAAAACCAGTGCAATTCCAGAATTATAAGAATGATGGCGCTATTAAACCTAGCAGCTCATGATCCAATAAACTGGCCGAATATAATCAGCATAAGGAAAAGTTTAATAGTGCAAAAATATATACAAAATCAGTATAATTTAGGCACTAAGGTAGAAGATATGTTAACATATCTTGAAATATTTTTAGGAGAATCTGTAAAAGTTCTATGGGAACAATGGGTAGAGTCATACCCTAGTCAATATGAAGAATTAAAAAGGGTTGGAAGTAACCCTAATAACCTTGCGAATGTTATCTCAAATATGATCATAGCAGAAGATCCAGAATTAGGACATACCTCATTACAAAATGAAAGGGTAAGAGAAATAGAATAGTTAACATTAACAAGCCGGAAAGGTATAAAAGAATTTTCCCAGCATTATTTGTATAATGCTACTACTGCTAAACAAGGTTTCAATGTAGGTGTAGTAGAAATATATTTTAATAAGTTGCCTTATCCTCTAGGTTCCATAATATTTGAGGAGTATAAAAAATAAATAGGAGGAAATGTGGTAAATATATCCCAAGCCATAACATTTGTTTTCAAACAATTAAGAAAGGTGTGTACTAGCATTCAAGCCCAAAGATCTATGAAGAAATCATATTACAATTTTTGCAATAAGATTGTCCAAATACCACTAACATATGGAGAAGAAAGGCATAGGAAAAACAAATATTATAAACCACAAAGAAGAGATAATAGAAATTTTAGAACAAAGAAAAGATATTTTTGAAGAAGGTCAGACAATAGAGCCCCATTCTTGCATAAAAGAAATGTAAGAAGATATAATCCTAAGAAAACCTATGATAAAACATGCAGGTGTTTCATATGTAACTCTCTTGATCACCCAAGCAGAACTTGCCCTAATAAAGATCAGAAAAGGTACTCTAGTAAATATGAAGAACAAGAGAGAGTATTAATTATAGATAGCGTTAATGAGAATATATTAGTATGTGATGATGAAATAAAAGACGATGAGTCAATATATTCAATTATAGAGACCGATGAAGTAGAAAATGAGGCTCCAGAATATGAATCAA
>NW_025243919.1:0-2847 GCF_018294505.1 Triticum aestivum
CAGAAGTGACCCGGTGGCTATAGTGCTTAGCGGTGGATAGCACCAGTGCAGCTATAGTTGCAACTAACTGTAGCAATTGCTTGGGCATCACAGTGGTTAGCGGTGGATAGCACCAGTGCGGCTATAATCGCGACTAAGCCGGCTAGGAGACGTCCCTCTCCGAATTGGTGTCGGCCATGGTCCTTCGCTTGGCTTCGGGGTAGTGGTAGATGGATGTAGACATGGATGCTGCTCGTTGTTATTGTCCATCTGCCATTTGCATCTCTCCCTTCCCTTTTCCATTGATCGATCGGCGGGAATGACAGATGATGGTCCATCATAGTCACTAGTGGGTCAGGGATTAGTTTTCTGTTAGAAGTCAGCTTGTGATGAACTATCTTAGTGGAATTTTTCCACAGATTGGTTTGTCATGGCGATTGGAAACACCAGTTGTTGCGGGAACATATGTTGGTCTCATTTCTATTCTTTTTGTAAGTCGATTAGTTCGACCTTTAATAAACATAATATTTTCTCCACCGGAGAATGAAGAGGCGGGAGACTTGCCTTGCCTTTAAAAAAAATAGTTAAACCATATGCTTCAGTTATCATGATGAACATGCATAACAATCTTAAATTACTTTTGCTATATGAACATCGTTGAATTCAAACATCTAGATGGTTATTTTTTATATATTAATATGTTTCTAATGAATTATAAATATTTTGCCAATGCTCTAATCGTACTAAATATTTTCTACAATTTTCTTTTTCTTCAGATCCCCCACTTTTATCATTTGAAACAAAAGTATGGTCGATTCATGATCTTTTTTGGTAAGAGATATTGCATTAACATAGATGACGTTGTGCTGCAATTCTGAATGAGGATTTTGTTTTTACTGTTATTTTAACGTCTTCAGCACTGCTCACTTTCTTTGGATAGTAATGGAAGAAATGAATCATTGTTTGTAATGGGGAAACTAAATCTTTGGGCTGGTTTTCATACAAGGTCGTAGCAAGTACGTAGCATACAGTTTATTGGGCTGATTGTCAACTTTCTTTTACACATCAAAAGGCATCTCCCAAAACAGTATACCATGAGAACCAAGATCTCTTCTTCTCATCCCCAGCACAAGAGCCATCTCACTATCATCCCAGCTCTCACTCCGATGTGCCACGAGGAAATGATCTACTATACCAAAAACTCTGTCACTATGTGTTTTAACTTGGATTGATCCTGCAGTCATTGCAGCGCCATATGTCAGACTCATGCAATGGATATTAGTCAGTACCTTTCCAATCAGTTCAAATTCAGATAATTTAGATACATTATAACTGAGCACTTTTTCTGTCCTCTCAGACCATTAGCATTTTCAGCCATCGGATCATTAGTTTGGGGCATTTCTGGCCATCAGATTTGTTGTGAATCGTATCTAATCAGACTCCCTTCACTGCTAACGAGCGTGAACCGTCCTGGGCCGCTACTCTGGTCGCATTTTTCCGCGTCTGTGGTAAAATTCGGCCTAATGGGCCTTTAGTAGCCTCCCTTACGGCCCCCCTGTAGCAGCCCCCTCGCTCCGTGATGAAGCTGTCATCCTCGTTCGGCAAAATCGCACGCCTCCGACCCAAAGCCGACCGCTTCGCATGGCGGCTCTTCCCATGAGAAACTGACCTAGGCCACGACCGATGCCGGAGCGATGGGTCGATAGCGACCGCGCTGGGTTTGGGCAACGCCGCGACGGGACGGGGTCGGCTCGATTGCCTCGGTCCATTTGGTTACACTTACACTGCGTGGCGGGAAGGTGTGTGTGGCGGCAGCCGTGCGTCGAAGTTCTATCGCCGATCCAACGATGATTGATTTTTTTGCCCCCATGTAATTATGGCGCTGCTCCTCTTCCCTTCGTCCGTTCGGTTTCAACATCATGGTCACCAACATCTTGATTTCAGATTTTCAGTTACCCCGGTGGGTGGAGGAGGCGTTACCACAGTGCCTGGGAGTTCAGAAACAAATCTTTCGGGCTGCCCAGATCCCTTCTTAATCCAGGGTATAAATAGCTCATTCGTTGTTGCCGGCTCGTTCAAGTTCTACTTCCTTCTCTTTGTGTGTTGGTTTGTCAATTCCGATGCTTCATGATATTGGTTAGGTTCTACTCTGTTTGTTGGTGAGCTCTCTCATTTCTCATGCAGGAATTGTGGAGGTGATCATTCGCCTGGTTGCGGCAGGCCTGATCGGGGTCTATCCATGGCTCCTTGACAGGTCGGTGTGCCAATTAATTGCTTTTGGTGCTTTCACTGCTGAATATGTGAATATTTGACAACCAAGTATAGGGGATCAGTCCAATCAGAAAGTTATTGGATTTGTGAACTTCAGGTTTATTCTCTGATTGCGAATCTGTAGGTATACCTTGTGGAGTTCAAAGGTAGATGAGAACACTACTGAAGCACACATGTTAGTGCAGGTTGGCTCTTATGAATTGTTTGCTAATTGATACATATGCAGTGTCATAGATACAGTTCCATGAATAAATTCGTTATATCCGAAAGTGCCTTTCTGCTCCCGAGCTCATTTGAGCTTGGTGAACAGTAAAATCAAAAAAAATTGAAAACAAATTCAAAAAATTCCAAATATTTTTTGAGAGAAACATTGACAAAAGTTCTAAGTGCTTGCAAAAATTCATCATGAAATCACATTCCTGTAAGGCATGGCAAAAAAACAAATTCAGGCTCCAAAATGCTTTTGAAGTAGCATTTTCAGAGTACCGATTTTTTTGTTTGCCACACCTTCTAGAAATGTGATTTCATGACGAATTTTTGCAAGCACTTAAAACTTTTGTCAATGTTTCTCCCAAAAAATATTTGGAACTTTTTGAA
>NW_025243920.1:0-2847 GCF_018294505.1 Triticum aestivum
CGCTCAGTTTTGCATTTGGGTCGACAGTGCGCCCAACGCGCCGAGCCATTTCATGTTCGCATTCAACTTTTAAATAAAAAAGGCCCGTGGCCGATCATGCCAGCGGCCATGTCTCATACCGGTATCATGCCAGCGCCGGCATACAATGCCGGCTTCAGAAAATATCACAGTTCATGCTGGCGCACTCGCCAGCCGGCCAGCACACATGCCAGCACACAAAAAAGGTGGGACTTGAGTTCGACCACGCCATCGTGGCTCCCATGGTCATGCCGGCACAGCTGCCGGCATACAAAAAGATGGCCCTCGACGTCATAGATCACTCGTCCTTATATCTGGCCATGGGCCGGGCTTGGGCCGGGCCTAAAAAGCCCATGGCAGAAAACTGAGGCCCAGGCCCTCCCAGGCCCTACCATCGGGCCTACTTTTCAAGCCCAAGCCCGGCCCATCTGGTAAAAAGCCCTGAAAATCCCTTAGGGCTTAGGGCCGTGGGCTGGGCCTCTTCCTTAAAATGCCAATATGCCAAGCCCAAGCCCGTCCAGCCTCTGCTGGTGGGCTCAAAACTTAGGCTCAAGCCCGGCCCATGGACAAGCTCATCAGGCCTAGGCCCTAGATTTTAGGGCCGGACCTGGGTGGGCCGACAGGGCCGGGCCTGAGATGGCCAGGACTACTCGTCGTCGAATTTGAGCATGTTGGCCTGCATATTCTCGAACCATGGCCTCTTCCTTGGCGACACGGTGTTGAGATCCACCTTCATGATCTCCACCCCGGTCATCATGCTTGCAAGAGCCACTTCTTTCGCCTTTGTCCTAGCGTTGGCAGTCTCGATCTCTAGCATCTTGGCTTGCTTCTTTGCCTCGAGCTCGAATATCTTGGCTTGCTTCTCGGCGTCAAGATCAAGCCTCCTCCTTTGGATCTCCATGAAAGCATCCATTTGGTCTGCCTTGAAACGCCGGCGCTCCTCCTCCCTTGAGTCCTTCTTGTTAATCATGCCATCCACGCTTGCGATCAAGGCGTTGGTGGCCGCATCTCGCTTGTCCTCCTTCTTGGAGTTGGTCTTCCCCCTTGGACGTGCCGGCTCGCCCTCCCCAACATCCTCCATGACTTTCTTTCCCCCACGTGCCTTGAGGGCGGCATATTGCGTCTTGAACTTCTCTTCGTCCTTGATGACCCGATAGCAATGGGAGAGGTTGAAGCACTTGCCATTGTGTTGAACCTTGAATGCCTTCAAAGTTTGAAATGCCTACAAAATGTTTCCATGCAAGCATATGGGCAAGTGATAGCAAATGAAGACGTAAAAGGATGATGTTGATGGCACAAAAGAGGGCGGCTTGCTTGCTATCATACCATGTCTTGCATGCCGATGCCGCTCACGGGGCGGGCTTTGGCGCTCTCAAGGGTGGCGCAAAACTTGTTGCACTCTTGTTGGATCACCCTCCACCACTTGGAAATTGAGATCCACCCGCGCGTGCTCACAAATTGGTAAGGTGGAAACTTCTTGCGCTCATGAAACTCGCGGTGCACATGAGTCCAAAAGGTCGAATGCTTTTTCTTGGTGCCCATCTTTGGGTCTTGTCCAATGTCTCGCCAACACTCGCAAAGAAGCTTCTCCTCGGCAGCTGTGTACGCCTTCGTGCGCTTGCTCTTGCACTTCGGTTAGGACCGGCGGCTTGGTTGACGAGCTCGTCCTCGAACAAAAGCTCCACTTCGATGTCGCACTCGTCCTCTTCCTCTAGCCCATAGTCGTCCGGAAACTCATGGTCGAGGGGGAAGCCGTCCAGGTCGATGCCGACCTGATCACGCATGAAGGCCGCCTGATCGGGATCATAGCCTGCGGCCGGCGTGAATGCCCCGCGGCCGTCCTGGCTTTGTGTCTCGTCGGGATCGTAGCCAGCGCCCGACACACCATCCTCGAAGACGAGGTTGTGCATGTAGGCCTCGTCGACGGCGGATGGCATTTCCTCGAACAGGTTACGGGCGCCCGGGAGCTCGCCGGCCGACGTCTATCGCGTGTGTTTCCTTGTGCCGCCGGACAACGAGCCACCGACCACCGGGGTGGCGTTGAGGTCGATGGGCGCGGGCGTGGGCGTGCAAGGCACGACCAGGCTCACGTCGGGTGAGCATTCCCCGGAGAGGCGAGAGGCCTGTGGGTAGACGTGGAAGCCGGGGACCGGGTTGCAAGCCAACGCACGGGGTGAGTTGGGCATCACCATCCGAGGAAACGCCGACGAGCCGGTGCTGGCCGCGGTGATGGTGGCTTGGAGGACGATGTGCTGGCTAGGGTTTACCCCTAGCATGTAGAGCGCCTCCCTCGTTGCCGCGGCGATGACGGTGGCCTGCGCGGGGGCCTCATCCCTCACGTCCGCGGCGTGCCTCCGGCCCTTCCTCTTGGTTGACTCCCTTGCCCGCTGTTTGGGCGTCAGTGCCTTCTTCGGCTTGGTCGCAGCGGTCTTGCGTGGGGCACGAAGCTTGCCTTTCCCGGAGGGGGCGATGGCACCGGACAAGGCGAGGGAGGCGAGGCCGGCGGCGGCGTCGAGATCGAGGTCGATGTAGTCCTCCATGGCTGGTTGGGGGGTGAGGGCGTGCGTGGACGGGAGCGTTTTTGGGGAAAATGGAAGAAAATGATGGTGGCTGCCACCGACCGGCGGGCCCGGGGAGAGGAGTAGGCGCGCGCGCGTCCGTCTCGTGTCCACACCGACGCAAATCCGGCTCAAAATTGGGCCTGGAATGGGTCGCCCGCGGACGAAAAATGGACGCCCATCCATTTGGGTCGGCACGTTGTGCCGCCACTTTTGTCCACGCCGATCCAAACGGACGCGGGCGGACAAAATGGGTCGCCCCATTGGAGTT
>NW_025243921.1:0-1055 GCF_018294505.1 Triticum aestivum
GGCCAAAACAGCCAATGTTCATGACTGACATGTAAGCGCACCTTGGGGTTATACTACTATGGAAATCGCTTCGGGACCCCAAAATAGTGAGTAATAATCCAAAAAACGGGTCAGAATCGGCGAAAACAGCCAGTGTTGATGACCGACACGTAAGCGGACCTTGGGGTTCAACAATTATGGAAATCGCTTCGGGACCCCAAAACAGTGAGTAATAATCCAAGAAACGGGTCAGAATCAGCCAAAACTACCAGTGTTGATCACCGACACGTAAACACACCCATGGTTCGTTAATCGTGGAAAGCACCCTGGGACCCCAAAATAGTGAGTAATAGTCCATGAAACGGGCCAGAATCGGCCAAAACTGCTAGTGTTGATGACCGACACATAAACGCACCACAGGTTTTGTTAATCGTGGAAATCACTCTGGGATCCCAAAATGGTATGTAATATTCGACGAAACGGGCCAGAATCGGCCAAAACTTCCAGTGTTGATGATCGACACGTAAGCGCACCTTGGGGTTTGACAACTATGGAAATCGTTCCGGGACCCCGAAACAGTGAGTAATATTCATGAAACGGGCCAGAATCGGCCAAAACAGCCAGTGTTGATGACCGACACGTAAGCACACCCAAGTTTCTTTAATCGTGGAAATCACTCTGGGACCCCAAAATAGTGAGTAGTAATCCAAGAAAAGTGTCAAAACCGGCCAAAACTGTGAGTGTTGATGACCGACACGTAAACGCATCACCGGGTTCGTTAACCATGGAAACCACTCCGGGACCCCAAAGCAGTGAGTAATAGTCCACGAGACGGGCCAGAATCGGTCAAAACTGTGAGTGTTGATGACCGACACGTAAACGCACCCAGGGTTCGTTAATCGCGGAAAGCACCCTGGGACCCAAAAATAGTGAGTAATAGTCCACGAAACGGGCCAGAATCGGCCAAAACTGCTAGTGTGGATGACCAACACGTAAGCGCACCTTGGGCTTATACTACTATGGAAATCTCTTCGGGACCCCAAAACAGTGAGTAATAATCCAAGAAACGGGTCAGA
>NW_025243921.1:1091-2068 GCF_018294505.1 Triticum aestivum
CCCAAAGCAGTGAGTAATAGTCCACGAGACGGGCCAGAATCGGTCAAAACTGTGAGTGTTGATGACCGACACGTAAACGCACCCAGGGTTCGTTAATCGTGGAAAGCACCCTGGGACCCCAAAATAGTGAGTACCACGAAACGGGCCAGAATCGGCCAAAACTACTAGTGTGGATGACCAACACGTAAGCGCACCTTGGGCTTATACTACTATGGAAATCTCTTCGGGACCCCAAAACAGTGAGTAATAATCCAAGAAACGGGTCAGAATCAGCCAAAACTGCCAATGTTGATGACCGATACGTAAAAGCACCCCAGGGTTCGTTAATCGTGGAAACCACTCGGGGACCCCGAAACAATGAGTAATAGTCCATGAAACGGGCCAGAATCGGCCAAAACAGCCAATGTTCATGACGGACATGTAAGCGCACCTTGGGGTTACACTACTATGGAAATCGCTTCGAGACCCCAAAACAGTGAGTAATAATCCAAAAAACGGGTCAGAATCGCCCAAAACAGCCAGTGTTTTTGACGGACACGTAAGCGGACCTTGGGGTTCAACAATTATGGAAATCGCTCCGGGACCCCAAAACAGTGAGTAATAATCCAAGAAACGGGTCAGAATCGGCCAAAACTACCAGGGTTGATCACCGACACGTAAAAGCACCCCGGGGTTCGTTCATCATGGAAATCACTCCGGGAACCCCAAATAGTGAGTAATCGTCCACGAAACGGGCTAGAATCGGCCAAAACTGCCAGTGTTGATGACCGACACGTAAGTGCTTCTTGGGGTTCAACAACTATGGAAATCGCTCTGGCACCCCAAAACAGTGAGTAATAGTCCAAGAACCGGGCCAGAATCGGTCAAAACTGCCAGTGTTGATGACCGACGTGTAAACGCACCCAGGGTTCTTTAATCGTGGAAATCACTCTGGGACCCCAAAATAGTGAGTAATAGTCCAGGAAACGGGCCAGAAT